>NW_026944094.1:0-154474 GCF_033296635.1 Dichotomopilus funicola | reverse complement strand
ATCCCTCGACGCCCCCTCCCTCGACGCCCCCTCCCTCGACCCCCTCCATCTCCTCCCCCCGGCCCTCGACCACCCGTCCCTCCCCCAATCTCCCCCGCTCGGGCGGTTCCATCGCCCCCCATCCCACGCCGGAGGAGCAGCCTCCCATATCCGGCCATCACCGCCGTCCCCATGAGCCCAGGCAGCACGGCGGCAAGTAACACAAGCAGCCCGCCCTCTCGGCAACGGCGCCCAAGGCCCCTGCCCGTTATCCAAAACGCTTCTGGTCAGATCGAGACGTATCCTGTCCTCCCTACAGCACCTGTGTCCAGATCGCTATCCCCTGTGACTGAAGGCATCGAGACCCTCAGGACAGGAGCGCGGAACAACCGTCGAATCGAACCTAGCCCGGGGCCGGGGTCCCACGGCCCAGACCTACTCAGGCAAGGCTCGAGGTTGGGTGTGATGGAGTCACAGACAAACCTGTCGGGATCGTCCACCCGGGCCTCCGGTCAATCCCCGATCTCTCCAAGCGCTGTTCCTGCGCCGTTGTTCAATGACAGGGCCCGGCGACCATCCACCCGTGGTGACTCTCGAGGACATCCTCCTCCCGGCCGGCCTTCTACTGTGACAATGGGGGTATTGGCGGGACACGAAGAGGGAGGCGTAACTGAGGACAAAAAGGAACAGCGGGAAAGCGTCAAGACCGACGAGGAACATGAAGACCAAGACGAGGAAAAGTTCAGAAGGCGAAGACGGAGGCACGGCGTGATCTATTCGTCATCTCCGTTAACCTCACCCGATGCATCCTCACTGCCCCTTTTTCCTCCTCCACAGTCGCCAATATCACCACCAACTCCAGCAACCCAACACCCCTCAACGTCTACGGGGCCTAGGGTTCCATCTTCTACGTCTATTCGCTCACAGGTGTCGCCTCTCACACGCAGGGTCGATTCCGGGCATCAGCCTCTAGCCGGGCCCATCCCTCCAGAACGGGCCACTCCCTCAGCAGCCTCACCGCCAGCATCGCAGCCACAGCACTCCTCACAACCTTCACAGCCCCGTGTATCGCGGCGCAACCTTTCGCCATCCGGGCCCTCATCATCTGTATCCCCCCAACCCACACTTCCACCACCTGCATTTCGACCATCCTCACGTCGACCACCTCCACTTCGGCAATCCACAACAACGCCAGGATTGACACCCTCTCTCGCAGCCTCCTCTCCGCCCCCATCTCCCCGCCATGCTGCGCCGCAACACCGCCTACAGGGCCTTGTCATCACCCTCGACGATGGGGAAGAGGACGGCAGCAACAACGGCTGAGGAAGGAGAAACGAAGAGAGAGTAAAGGGTTGGGAATACGGTGGTATGGGTCGGATCTCACGGATCGGGGATGCGGGCGGGAGTAGAGGAAGCGTGGCCGTGGCGAAGCCTTCAACGCAAACTGGGAGAGTGAGAAAAGGGAATAGTGAACAGCGGAGTAGGAAGATGGGACGGGTGATTAGAACAGGGACACGGGAATCCCGGGGTCGAGATAAAGGGCGTGGGAGTGCCTGAGGAAAGGGGAGAGGGAACAAAGAGGTAGCAGCGGTTGTTGAGTTTCCTTGGGCGTCTAATTAATTATCAATTCCTTAGCTTAGCGGAGTCTTTTCTAGCAACATGAAGCCTACCAATTCACATCGCTTAACATCTCATACGCTTGGTGTACAGGGTCTTCTTTGAAGTCACGAAGTTTGTGTCTAAAATAACCTGCCCTAAGGAATAATATGAAGAGGGATTGACTGGCACCAATTCATCGTCATTCGTTTCGCATCGTGAGCTTCATGCCGTGTCAAAGTCCAAGGAGGCCGTCTGGTCGACCACGTTGCTGTCCCGTGTCCGTGATGTCAGCTCAGAGCTGTGTTCATGTTTGACAGCGGGGGATTGGCCGGGGCGGGATTGGCACTGGGATTTAACAGAAAAGCCGGCACGTGTGCTGCACGATGATATCAGATCCCAGACCGCTACTCGTGCTGGCTTCCTTTCAGAAGATGGCCGCGCCAATGAAGTCTGAAAATCAACGAGTGTGACGCAACAGGTCCTACTGAGCCTTATGCAACTTGTAAGTGTGTTTAGTGGTCTCATTCTGGATTTAGACTTCCGGGATGAAGCTCAGGAACACTTTTACGACGTTAACCCAAATACCTATCACCCTATTAATAAACATTAACCCCAGCAATTTTCAAGTTCTGATGGCCCGGCTACTAAAGCCGCTGCCATGACTTCTTCTTACTCCTTGTTATTGAGTAAATATCTATCGCCCTCTAACTTTTGGTATCCGTCCTCTTACACGATCAGATCACCACAAAATGCCAAATCCATGCCATCGGCCAAGCCAGGCTCCCTCGAGCTCTGTGTCATCTCGCAATACAGGAAGCAGCCACCCCAGTAACGGTCGATCCCCGAGCTCACGAAACAATCAGCCCCCAGAGCGTCCGGCAAGGCCGGCGAATTCCCGAACCCCAAGTGACACATCTCATGGTACAAATTACGACCCGCGAGATCGACTTTACTTGTATCGGGATGACGACGACGGCGTAAGCTACGCAGCTAGGGGGGGACGGGCCACTTCAAGCTTTTCACAGCCCGCACGCAGCTGGCGACACTCCCCATCAGAGGCTACCCGTAACCTCTCACCTCCACGGTCACCCCGAAGGCCCCCAGCCGGTGACGATCCTTGGATATACGACCGAATAGCAGATGACCAAAATCGGCACCGTCGTGACCACAGGACCCACTCTGAACGGCTAAGGGGTGGTCAAGACCACACGCGAGACCCCCTCTATCCTCCTCAATCAAAACGCACCTCTCGTTCTCCTTCCCCGCCTCAATACCAATCTAGAAGAAGAACCAACCCCAACCCTAAACCCAACCCACCTAACCATAAACCCCAACCAAAATCCCAATCCACCACCCACCGACCCCTCCCGCCCAGACGCAAACACACAGCCCTCTCCCTCGCCCAAGAAGCCGCCCGACACGCCCTCGACGCCGGCGCCACCGCGGCCCTCCGCTTACGCAACGACCCGTCCGCCTGGGAAGGTCAAAGGGGGACTGAGGGCGGGCATATCGCTGCCGCTGCCATTAGCGCAGTCGTTGTTGATACCTTTTTGGCGAAGCGGGTTCCCATGCGTAAAGGCGGATTTCGGCACTCGGTGGCGAAACAGGCGGCGCAGGTGGTGATTAAGGGGTTGGTGGCGAATGTTGGGGGGTCGGGTGGTGGTGGAAGGGGGACTGGCCCTGCTGGGAGGAGAAGAAAGAGGTGAGAGAGGTTTGGAGCTGGAAAGTCGCCCACAAGGTAATCAATGTAAGAAAGGGGGAAACCTGGAAACTGCGATTGTTGAATCTAGTCAGAGTTTGATTTCTTACAACGAAGGCTATTTAACGACGTCTAGGCTGATTGACCATATGTGGACAGAGTGCCACACACTGTCTCTAATTATTTTTGATTCAGATTTGACAGTAATTACCAGCTTAGGTTGAGGGAGAGGGCCACGGGTTGAGGTCGAATTTTTCAGATCATGATATTATGTCACAAAAGACCATACAAATTACAAACGGAGCTGTCCAAACTCAAACTCTCAAACATAATTCTTCAATTACAATGATGATCATGGGGACGAGAAGGCATTCGGCGTACTGAATATACTAAGTTCTGTATTGAAAACACCTTACGAGTCAATGTCAAGAGTCTAGTAGTTCCGTAGCCAAGGCTGCTATGAGAATTGCTGACAGTGCGTGGACCTGAACTATTTCCTCGGAACCCGAAGCCGGCCTCCGGAGTCCGACGCCGAGAAAGCAGGTCCGGTCCTTCCCATCCCGGATATCTCCAAATGGACCCCGTGCTTGCCTTTTGAAATTCTTGGAAACCATAGGTTTGCAGAACCAATACTAGAAAGCCCCTTCTACTCACATGGGTATCCGAAGACTTAGATTTTGGTCTCTCTTTCCACCGATGTCCTACTCGCGCAAGTTGCCCTTTAACGCCCCCCGATCCGTATCTTGCGAGTCACCGAATTGTAGTTCGGAACAATACTTCGTTGACCTCTGCAAACCACCTTGAAATCACAACAAATCCTTGGATACAGAATTGGGCTCCAATTCCCAACATCGCACTGAAATCTTGCAAGGCAATCTACCACCAGCATGAGCGGAGCACCGAACGAAATCAAGGTCCTCGGCCTTCACGGCAAAGGCACCAGCGCCCAAATCTTCAAATCCCAGACAGGTACAATAATTATCCCCAGATGCTCTTACTTTACAACCCCATGTCCACTTGAGATCGGCCTAGCTGACAGTCGCTTCCCCTTTCCCTAGCCGCATTCCGCCACAGGCTCCCTGAGCAATTCAACTTCACTTTCATCGACGCACCACATATCTGTGACCCAGCCCCGGCGACCGACATCCTCTTCACTTCCAATCACTATGGTTGGTACCACATGCCGGCCACCCCCGAGGTCCTGCGATCTGCCCACGCCATCCTCGATGCCTACCTCGCCGAGCACGGGCCCTTCGACATCGTCATGGGCTTCTCACAGGGCTGCGCCGTCATCAGCAGCTACATCCTTTACCACCAGCGCGAGAAACCCGGCGTTGAGCTCCCCTTCAAGGGTGCCGTTTTTATCTGTGGCAGCGTGCCGCTGCCGGCACTACGCGACCTAGGCGTGAATGTGACGAAGCGGACTGAGGAGGTGCATCAGACATCCATAGAGCAGCTGGGTAAGCGGACAACGGAATTGCTGAAGTTAGCCCAGAACCTTAAGAATGTGGGGCCCGGCGCGGGAACAAAGGTGTGGGATGATAAGACGGGTCTGGTGCATGACCCGGAGGAGAAGCTCAGGACGAGCGATGTGTATGGGCTGGATTTCACGAAGATGGCGGAGGACTTGTTAGTTCAGATCCCGACGGTGCATATTTACGGCGCCAAGGACCCGCGCTGGCCGTGCAATCGACACCTGGAGTATTTCTGCATGAAGAAGAAGGTGTTCGATCATGGCGGTGGACATGAAATTCCAAGGTTTACGGCAGTATCGGATAAGATCGCCGAGATGGTAGTTTGGTTAGCCAACGAAATCAAGAGCGGGTGAGAAAGGCTCACGTAGGGGGAGGATGGGTCGAAACAAGATTAGCAGGGTTGGCGAGATTTTATTAATGGGGGTAAAGTTATAAGAAGGTTATGAGGCCTATAGACGTGTCGCCTGCAAGGAGAAAATACACGAAACAAACATAACGTCAAACAACAATGAGCTTGTGTTGTGTGTAGTGTATCGTGGCTCTTAACATTGCTGATTATATACAAACGTACGCTACCGCTACAAAATGTAAGGCTTCGCTTCCTTGAAAATAAGATGCGGCTTCCGTTTTGCCAGATCCAAAATGGTCTCGGCAAACACCCCATTTGCCCAGGCAAACCAGCTTCCTATTGTGTGTGTTATAATCTTGGGCTACAAAAGCCGTAGGGTCAAACGGGATGGTAAAAAAGGGTGGGAGCAAAGATCGAAACGTACGTGTATAAGACCCTGCATGGTTGACGTTGACGCTCTCGTGGATCAGCCCCAGCTTACTTGAGCTGAGCACCAGCTGCAAGCAGCCCATGATCTCCTCATCATTGTCCGACGTTTGGGCTTGGATAAGCAGGCTCATGGGCCAGGCGTTCTGCAGGCCGATGTGCGGACCTATGACGCGGCATTCCAATGTTAGCTGGCCTTCTTTGGCATCGGTAATTTGGCGGACCCGAAAACAAAAAAGCACCAAGAGTCAGCCTACCTCCGATCCCCCGGAACTCCTTCCCCGTCAAAAAATACGGATTCCCCGTTTTCTCCAGCAACATCCGCCGCGTGTTGCGGTATACCGGGTCGTCTGCGCCCACAAAGCCCATTCGAGGCAATGCTAGTAGGCTTGGGTAATTGGCGTCATCCATTAGTAGCGCGCTGCCGTAACCATCGACTTCGTATGCGTACACCTCGCCGTACTGCCGGTGCGGCACAATACCGTGCTCACGGATGCCCCGGGTGATGCGAGTGGCGTAGTCTTCGAGGGTTTGTGCTAGTTCCTTGTTAAGTTTCTTTTGCTCTGGGCTGGTAGCGGTATCTTTGGAGTCAGAGCGGAGCATGGCTACCGTTCGTCGCAGCTCGACGGCCATCTGGGCGTTGGCGGGAATGAAGAACCCAAATATGGTCGCATCATCGCTGGGGCGGAACGCAGACCGTACAAGGCCTGTGCCGTTGTTGAGCGGGTTGCCGACTCCGTTCAAATTGAGTGTTTCGGTGCCCGTGTTGGTACGGCGCTGGAAGGTATAGGCGTTCTGCTGGTACCCGCCATGCTCTGAGTCGAATGTGCTCCGACTCTGCGTCTCAAGGACCGATATGAGCGTCTTGACCGCTTTATACCAGCGGCCGTTGAGGAACGCGCGACTGCCGCCCGTGTGTTGGTGGAAATCATTGGCCAATGCTAGGAAGTGGGCTAGAGAATCCAGTTCGTACTTGCACTCAAACACGGTGCTGGGCTCGTAGGCTGGGTGTACCGCGTCATCCTGTCCGTTGTAGCTGATTGGTAGCCCGGAGATAGGCGGCGGTTGGAAGGCGTTACAGTAAGGTGATTGGATCACGTACTCGCTCTGGGTGTTGATGGCCCCTAGGATCAGGTTGAAGATGGCGGGGTCCTTGGTGGCTAGAGCTTGGTATGGCTTCAATTGGTTTGTGCTGTCGCGTAGCCACTCGGCCAAGATATCACCCGTGATGACGAAGGACTGGGGACCGGCCCACTCGCCATCGTCAAGCCACGGCTGCTTCTCCTTGCGGCTGCGGAGTTTCTGCTTGATCTTTTCGTTCTTGCCGTTTGTGTGGAATCGCACCGTCGTGTCGGTGGTGGACGGAAATGTGTTCTCAAAGAGCCGGGCAAGGGCTGGGTCCTTCATACGCGAGGTCACGTCTTTGATGACCTTCTCAATGGCATCGGACTGAAAGGTCCGGCAGCGAGGGTTTGGCCGCTGAAACGGGAGCTTTAAAGGCCCGTCGGTGAGTGGCGGGCTGTGATATTGTTAGATTCGCGTGACAAATATGGCAATCGTCTGAAGTTTCTAGATGGGGACACTCACTGAGGGAAGGTTGCGTAGCTGCCATACTCTGGACATGCTGCATTGTCGGGTTTACCTTTCAATGGCTGCTGATCGCTCTCCTTGGCTTGGACCACTATAGGTAGGAGCAACGGCGCGACGAGTGCGCACCAAGAGGATAGCCACAGCATAAGGAGGTGAATATGTTTGCGTCTGGTAGCAGTTATGTTGCTGGTGTATGACGGGCGCTTAACGGGCAGTCGCGTGAGCAAGGTTGGTAACCCGAAAACAGAGGCCCCTCAGTGGCTGGGTTATGGTCGAGGCACCAAGCTCGTCACAGCACGCGTCGTCTCAACACGGGAGGTATTCTCGTTTCTGCCGGTGGCTCAGTAGCGGGTGTGTGGAGGCTGAGCACAATAACTTGCTCAATTCTTTGAGGGAGGCAAAAAGCTAGGCGGGATGAAGATGCGCTGTGCATGTAACTACTTATCAGCCCGGTCTAGTGGGACAGACAGGCAACTGGTTGGTTTCAGTGAAACATGGAACTTCGATGGACATTGGTACGATTGGGACTGCGGCGCAAAAGATTGGGGGTTGTCTTGGCCTCCAATCCGGGCCGGCTTGGCGGGGTTACCCGGTGGCATTCCCCAGGGGCAGCAGGGGTAAAGATGAGGGTGCCTTCCCAAGCCTGTGGATCTGGGGAAAGACCCTGAACAAAACCCCGGAATTTGTGGGGGCTACCAGGGGCATTGTGGGAAGCAGATACACCACAAGGACATCTCGGGCAAGTACACTAGTTCAGATGGGTTCGGTCCTTCATAAAAGAACACATGCAGTTGCTTATTTTGTTGCTTGTTGGCTTGTTAGATCGATGCCGATAGTTATCATGTTAGAAGATTGATGGAACGTCTTCACGTGGAATATTTCTAACACAAAACTATCATTTCTTGGAGAAGAAAGACATAATGTTGCCCTGCCCCTTTGGTCCCGCCTTCTTCGGTTTGGCTGCCACCGGCGGAGTCGAGGTCGCTGAAGCAACCGTCGGCTTGGCGGGAGGAGCTTCATCTTCCGAGAACGATTCCCAGCCGGGCTCTTGGATGGTCACTACAAAGGTCAGTTATCAAGATGAGAAATTCCGGTAAGCATTGGCGACGTACCAAGATAGCCCTGGTCATCCATGATCTGCTTCTTGCGCATGACCCGCCGCTTGCCCCGTCGCCGGCCATCAACAGAGGCAGTCACCACCTCTGGCTCTTCCTTCTCCGTAGGTGGCGGAGCGGGGGGTTCCTCTTCCATCGGCTCGTCTTCGGGCTCGGGCGACTCAGCCTTCTCGGATGGTTCCTCGTCTGGCTCGTCATCTTCTTCCATCATCCGCCGGAGATCTTCTTCTCTCTGCTTTTTCGTCCTGAAACCTGAACCGGCACGCGGTTTCGGCTGCGGCATTTCATCGTCATCTTCCCCATCGTCTGACATGGGCTGTGCGGTTGGCTTTGGCTCCTCCTCTTTTTTAACCTTGGTGGGTTTCGCGGCCGCTTTAGAGAAAGCCTGCATGATACCAGAGCTGGCGCCGCGCTTCAGGGTCGGCGCTGGCTTCTTGACCGGATCAGAAGCAGACGAAGTGGGCGTCGGCTCTTCCTCTTTGACTTTAGCGGTAACCGAGCCATGCGCTGTTTTCCCGAAAGCAGAGTGAACTGCAGAAGGTTTGGCCGATGTAGCTGCCACTATGGCCGCAGAGGCAGCTTTCAGGCCTGCCCCTTTCCGGTCCCTCCGGCGTACTTTAGCGTTGATGATGGGAGCGACATTCTCATCATGGTTGGCATTGACAGTGGGGATTTGGTTGGTTGCATCCACAAGTAGAGCAAAGTCCTTGGTGGGGTGCGGTCCCAGGCTGTATAGGTGAATCGAGGTGACCTCTTCATACTCTTCGAGAATTTCTGCGACCAAGTTGTTAACTCAGTCTTTGCCAAGCAGTCGGGGTCGGATACGCACGCTTCAATTGCTCTTCAGGGACAAGTGAGAGTGTGGAGGTAGGCACCACTTCGGCAAGTGACTCAACCTCAGGGGCGGAGCTGGACATCTCAATATCTCCATCCGAACCATTTTGATGAGTCGACGGCACACCGAGGACTTTCTTGGTCCCATATACCAAGTATGTGGCATGAACAGTCCCCGGACGCTTTGCATTCTGGCTTCGGTGGAACTCGTAAAGCATTCTAAGATCATTAATTCCATCTCCAGTTACCAGTGAAAGTATCAGAAGCAAGAAGAAGAAAGGCCTGCATACTGTTTCGCGGTGTTGACATGAACTTTTAGTGTTCGGCTCAAAATCCGATATGTGATCTGCAAGGCGGGTATTGAGTTAACCAGCAAACTGACAAGTGCCAAAATACAAGGCTACTTACCACTTTGTCCTCAGAAAGGACATTCTCAGCTAGAAATTTAGTGTATTGATCCATGGTCAATGGTGACGCACTTTTGCCTAGATGCAAAGTGCTTGAGACCGGGATTGACGCTCTGCTCAAGACGTTATGAGGTGGAAATGGTGATAATGGGAAAGTCGCGACGCGTAAAACAACGCGCGAGGTCACGTTCTCTCAATTGCGCCAGGTGTGAACCCCTGCATCGCCTGATCGATGTGGCTTACCCAACCCCTGGGCCCTTGTAACCCCTGTGTTGAATGCCATTTCGGTGATTCGCTAGCCTAAAATACGGGTCCAACCGCAATGCGATGAAAACCTTCCGCAGGCCGGACCTTCAAGGTGCTTCTCTATTGAGTTCCCCTTTCCATCCACGTTCTTTGAATTGTGTGGGAGAGTTGTCCTCGCGGCGCCGCGCCTTTCTACAAATCTCCATGAATTGCTTCAAATCTATCATTTAACTTCTTTAATTTTGCTTCTTCCAAGTTGTGTCTCCGGTCGGACATCGCGCTACTCCACGGTTGCCCCAACAAGCCTAAGCGGTCGTGGCCGGGACTTAGCGCGTTGCGCGGACCGACAACATGGCGTCGCTCCCTCGGTTCCGATTTCTGGCAATCGCTGTCATATTCCACCTTGTGTACATATTCTCTATCTTCGACATATACTTTGTTAGCCCAATTGTCTCGGGCATGCGCTTGTTCCAAATAGAGAGACCCGAATCCACTCCACCACCCGCAGATCGTCTAGTGCTTTTCGTCGGTTCGTGAAGCATCCACTGCCCAATTCGTTAGTTTCTTGCTGACGGAAAGTCCCCCGTTACAGGCGATGGCCTCCGAGCCGACAAAGCCTTCCAATCGCATCCGGAGCCCTACCCCAAAACCGACGACGACCTCGTTCCCCGGCCTTTGGCCCCGTTCCTACGATCAAAGGTCCTCGGAGAAGGTACCTTTGGTGTCTCACACACGCGTGTCCCGACCGAATCTCGTCCCGGGCATGTAGCCCTAATCGCCGGTCTCTACGAAGATGTGTCGGCAGTGACCACGGGGTGGAAGTTGAACCCCGTCGATTTCGACAGCGTGTTCAACCGCAGCCGGCACACATGGAGCTGGGGAAGCCCGGATATTCTGCCCATGTTTGAGCAGGGCGCGGTTCCAGGACGGGTGGACGCTTTTATGTACGGTGCTGAGCTGGAGGATTTCTCCTCGGACGCCCTTGTGCTGGACCTCTGGGTGTTTGACCACGTCAAGGACCTGTTCGCTGAGGCGCGCACCAATCAGACTCTCAACGAGGCGCTGCGACAGGACAAGATTGTCTTCTTCTTGCACCTACTAGGGCTAGACACGACAGGACACTCGAACCGGCCGTATTCCAAGGAGTATCTTCACAACATCAAAGTGGTGGACGAAGGGGTTCAGCAAATCGCCGAGCTCATGAATGACTTCTACAAAGACGACCGGACAGCTTTCGTTTTTACCGCCGACCACGGTATGAGTGACTGGGGAAGCCACGGCGACGGTCACCCCGATAATACCCGTACTCCCTTGATTGCCTGGGGCTCAGGGGTAGCCAAGCCCCAGCTGTACCCCGGAGAGGTCGCGCCTGGTCACGATGAGTACTCCTCGGATTGGAATTTAGACCATGTAAGGAGGCATGATGTTGAGCAGGCTGATGTGGCCGCTCTCATGGCGTACCTTGTCGGAGTCGAGTTCCCCGCCAACTCCGTCGGCGAGCTACCTCTTTCGTTTCTGACAGCCAGCCTAAAAGACAAGGCGGACGCTGCGTTGATCAACGCGCAAGGCATTCTCGAACAGTATCGAGTTAAGGAGGAGATGAAGAAGGCCACTGAAATGCGGTACAAACCCTACGAGGCCTTGAGTGATGGTGGGTTAGACGCTGAAAGCCGTGTGGCCTATATTCAACAACTCATTGGAGCTGGCAGCTACGAGGAGGCTATTGAGGAATCGGCCGCCCTTCTGAAGGTTGGTCTTAGCGGTCTGAGGTATTTGCAGACGTATGACTGGCTCTTTCTCCGGGCCCTCATCACGATAGGGTACCTCGGGTGGGTGGCGTACGCCATTGCCACAGTTATTGATCTCCATGTGTTGCATGGGCGTCTCCAGCCCTCCCGAACTTTGGGTGGGGTTGTGGCTGCAACCTCCGCGTTGGCTGCGCTCTATGCGTCGTTCGTCGTTTCTAAGTCGCCGCTCACCTACTACGCCTACGCCTTCTTCCCAGTATTCTTTTGGGAAGAGGTGTATGCACGACGAAGCAGTTTGGTAGAGGGCCGCAAAGAATTGTTCGGCCACGTCAAATCTGGAGGTAGTCTTGTGTCTCTCATCTTCAACGGCGCCGTCTATGTCGGAATCATCGAGTCTCTGGTGAGTGTTGCTGTCCTTTCCCGCTTTCTGCAACATGGCTAACCGCTTAGGCTCTTGGGTACATCCACCGTACCGTCCTAACGGTCTTGTTTGTTATTGGCGCCTTCTGGCCGGTCGCCTACGGTTTCTCGTTCCTACACCAGCACGGCGCCCTGTCATTGATGTGGTTCCTCTCATGTATCGCCATGAGCATCTTCACGCTCCTTCCGCCAGCCATGACGAGTGAGGACGTCAACATGATGTACGTCCTTCCGAATTCAGGTTGTAGCCAGATACTAACCCCTCGTGTCCCAGCGTTATCGGAGGCGCATTAATGGTTATCGTCGGCGTTTTATATCTTATCATGGAGGACTTTGTTCTCTCCGACTTTGGCCGCTCTGGGAAACCCTCGTCACCCAACCATGTCTCGAGGACTCTTGTGGGCGTCCAGATCGGCATGACCCTACTTGCTATTCTAGTCACGCGGTCCAGCGCCCTGTCTTTACAAGCGAACCAAGGTCTTCCTCGCGGCAACCAGATTGTGGGCTGGATCATCCTCGGTAGGTCAAGAGCAGCCCATCAGGTTATTAGGATCGCTCTGCTAACCTGAGCCAGTTTCATCCCTCCTGATGCCACTCGCGTACAGGGCTCAGCCGAACAACCACTACATACACCGGATCCTTGTCATCTTCCTTACCTGCGCCCCTACCTTTGTCCTCCTCACCATCTCCTACGAGGGTCTCTTTTACGTCGCCTTCTCCACAACCCTGGTGAGCTGGGTCCGGCTTGAGCACGCCGTCTACCTTTTTTCTCCTCCTCATCGCCCGGCTTCAACCACCGCCAACAACAAGAACGGCTCGGCCCCTACCCCCGCCACCTCGACGGATGCTATCACGACCACCGTGAACGAGCAGACACGCCTCCCCGCCCCCTTCCGCCCGCTAACCCTCCGCGATGCTCGCGTCGCTCTCTTCTTCTTCGTCCTCTTCCAATCCGCCTTTTTCAGCACCGGCAACGTTGCTTCCGTCTCTGCCTTCAGCCTCGAGAGCGTATCCCGCTTAATCCCCGTGTTCGACCCCTTCTCGCAGGGCGCGATGTTGATCCTAAAGTTACTGGTCCCCTTTGCGCTGCTGTCAGCGAACCTGGGTATTCTAAACAAGCGGTTGGGCGTGGCGCCGTCGGCGCTGTTTATGGTGGTCATGGCGATTAGCGATATCCTAACGCTATACTTTTTCTGGGTCGTGAAGGATGAAGGGTCATGGTTAGAGATTGGGTCGACCATTAGTCACTTTGTGATTGCGAGCCTTCTATGTGGGTTCGTAGCAGCGTTGGAAGGGGTGAGCGCGGCGTTTATCGCTGGAGTAGAAGTCACTGAGGATGTGGTGAAAGCGGTGGGGGAAGGGCAGGTGGCAGACGTGTTGTTGGAGAAAACGGGCGAGGGGAAATAGGGGTTTGCGAGTGACCTGCTGTATAATTGGTAATATGTATCGGCAAGTCATCGCGGTCCCAATATATATGAAAATTCAGAACCGAGATTCCACGACGAAACTCGACGCTCTTCCTTCCCAAGCAAAAGTGAATTCTCAGCATCATTATAAACCCGTTTAATGGTAAGTTGGGCTAGTTGACTGGCCTGGAATTCTCCTCCACACATTGCCATGGACCTGGTTATTAACTAATTGTCGGCCGTTCAGCATGTCACCGACAAGCTCAAGTCCAATCCATTAACATTCGATCAAATTTTGGTAAATTTTGATTGATTTACTCTTTTTTGTCTTTTGTCACTCTCTAGTTTATTCTTTTTTATCTTCTTTCACTTTTTTTGGTTTCTTCTTTTTGTCTTTTTTCACTTTTGTAGCAAAGTAAGTTATCCAGGGACTTGGTCTGCCGCTTTTTTTGGCCATAGCGAGGGTAGTTCAAGGTGTGCACGTGCGGGCGGCACTTCGCCCTCATGCAAAAGAGCCCTAAAGCAGCCGACAGACTCTAAGAGGAAGTGAACAGGACTAGATGCGAGTTTCCGCTTCTCCGCTTCGTGAGTTCGACTCATGGAGGGGGCATCACAGCAAAACCCATCTAGTTTTTTGTAGCTGTTCACAACCTCACCGGAGGAAGTGGGCAGTGAGCTTTTTGAATTTCATCCGGGCCATGGGCAAAAGCTCGGCCCGGGAGAAGCTGTCTGACTGGGATGCCCGGTTCAAACGGTTCCGTGGAACGCCGAACGATCTGCCCACCTTACGAAAGCCTGGACTGGGCGAAACCTTGCAAGCCTCAACTAGAAGATGTACAAAGTACACTACATAGTACAGAAATATCCCATCTCTCTCGATCATCGCAACAGAACATGAAATTTACTGCGGAAAAACGAAAACATGACGTGGTGACAGATTCAGAAAGCATCCTCCAGCGCTATACCATAGCGAAGCGAAGGGAAGTCTCTCAAGAACTGAGCTTGTGCATTTTTCAAGCGGTTGGGCGTGCACAGATGGGGTATCGATAAATTTCAAGAGCTGGCGGAGTTCGAGGTCTCGGCCGAAACCTGCCGGACAGCATATGGCGCAGTTGAATTAGGTTGCTAGACTCTTGGTGGCTCCGTTTCTTTCTTAACACACCTGGTGCTCTGTGTAATCCCATCTTCGCGGAGCTTCCTCCCTTACCCTTCGGTCCGAGAATGTTCGACCTGTGGAGGGCGCAATTGGGAGCGCCTACTACATAACAGCAGCAAGCAAGCCAGCCCCGACGGTTTGATACCCGAGGTATTCGAGCAAATCCTGTGTATTGGGATTTCATAGCCGCCCACTCTGTCTTCTCACATTTTCACCAACAGTGCGGATGACAGAAGGCGGGGGCGAGCCTTTTTGGCCCTGATTTATTCTCTTTCTGGTGTAGTATCGATTTGGGACTGCATCAGACAGGGTGTGAGACGAGGTGAACTCGGGATCGAACTCGTATGCCAAGAGTTCCCCAGATTCACAGCCCGTCGATCGGCCGCTCTTTCCCGATCGGGCTGACTTTGCGGTACACATGAATAAAAAACATTGGGAAGTGGGAGTCCTCCAGCTGTCTCGGTACTTGGCACAGACGTCGATGTCAGAGTTGCTTGTTGCTCGACTCGGCTTTTTGACTGCCTTCCTGCCCTCCGGCCCAATGACGACGACTAGATGTGGCGGTCATGCAAATTACAGCATCGTGAGATATAATACACTTCCCCCCTTGTGCGTTGTTGAAAAATCGAGGCGGGCCTCCAAGCCGTATCATCTGCGATGCTCAGGTGGAAAATAAAGGACTGTGCGAAACGCGCGTGGCCGAAAGCGCGAAAATGCAAACTCGAAACAGGCAACCGATCATTCGCTCAATAGACATCGGGAACCCCTGAGATGGTGGGGAAGGTTGGGGAGACTGAGCTCCATGCGTCACAGCGCCCTTGACCGTGCTCCCATGTCGAGCCACGAGCCAAGAACCTCCTGGTTGTTGTAAAATTTGGGGGGGTTTTCTGCCCCATACCTGCATTGCGCTTCTGCGCGCACGACAACAGGCAGGGGGGCGACAAGGCAACCCCTCACCTCATGCCCTCCCCCCTGGCATCCTTGCCCGTAGTGGAAGCTTCCATCACTTGAAAGCCCGCCGTGCCCCTCGCCTTGCGACCGGTGAAGCCTGGTAGAACTTTTCTCTCATTGCTTAGAGACAAACAGCTCTAAAAAGAAACCAGATTTATAAGTTATCCAGTTGAGGGGATATATAAAAACCGACGATTCTCTGTGCCGCCCTTCGTACCTTGCCTGCACACCGTGGCCAAACCTGCACTTGGGACACCCGGGTAGGTAGGTGGAGAGAGGTCGCGCAACTTTGGGGGAAACGGGGAATTCTTAACTGCCCGTCGCTGCGGACCCCCCGGGCCCGTCCCCAGCGCAGGACGATCAGAGGAGCGCGGTGGCGGAACACGAGAGGACCACACGGCTCGGTCTGTTGAGGACACCGGCCACGCAACACAGTTGTCGCTTTGCAACAACCATTCCCTCATCGCCGTCGCCCATCCCGAAAGAGGACTCTATCGCGCGCTCAGCAATAGCACTGGACTTTGCGCTCGCCTATCTCCTCCCTATCCACCCAGCCGCTCCGGCCCCGCTCGCTTCGTCGTCGCCGAGATGGATATCGATACGGGTGCCCGGACGCCCACCGATACTATGTCCACGGGACAGCCGTCAACGTCGCCGTCACAGCATTCGTCTACAACACCTACCGCATCGGGCGGGACGACGACAACGACGACAACCGCGGGACAAATGAGCTTTCGAAGGTTGGTTGGGTCCGACTATGCCCGCGCCCTGAGGGGCCGAAAGGACGAGGTTTCGGGTTTTGGCTGACTTGAGTTTTTTTCGGTGAACAACAGGCAAAGAGCCTCTAGAGCTTGCGAGGTGAGTACCAGCTAGGCAATACTCCTTTTATATGTGATGGAAAGCCGTGTTTCGTGGTGGATTAGATGTGGTGCTTTGTCCCGAGGCTCGTTGCGCAATTGCGGGCAGCCTCGCGTATCGTGCCTCGGCTCATCCACACATCCGGCAGTTTTGGGACACATCGAAACTAACAATTTGCCCACCACTAGACATGTCACGCCCGAAAAGTACGGAAACCTGAATGCACTACGGCCGCTACCGCTGCAGATCCTTCCACTCTTCTAATCTCTACCGACGGCCATGTTACTTACTTCCGCCGCTTTTGACAGGTTCGCTGTGATGCCGCAAGCCTCGGTGTCCCTTGTACCAATTGCGTCGCTTTCCAGATAGAGTGTCGCATCCCACAGCCAAAACGAAAGAAGGCTCAAAGCACCACTGCGCAATCCAGGGATTCAGATAGGTACTTACACCAGGGCCCTGGCGGCCAGCCATTATGATCTGGGGGCCACATATCGCCGGCTACCATTGTTCCTACCACCAACAACACTAACTGAAAAGCAGTGAACGAGGAGAAGAAGACCGGTCGCCGCTTCCGCCCGGCACCAACGCATTCCCAGCCGGGAACACCCGACCCCCCGCCGTCTACCACACCCACGAGGGTACCCCCTCCACTGCCACCACCGAGGCAGAACAGCAAAAGAAGGATGAATTCGACAATGCCACGCTTGCTAGTTATATGGACCTTGTCATGAAACCCAAGTTTACGAGGGCACCCATCACCGAAGCCGGCAGGGTGGCATACCTAGGCGAATCGTCTAACCTTACGCTGTTAGTCCACGACCGCCAGAATGACGGCGATGTCGTGCATTATCCGCTGCCGGAAAACATCAGGGGATCGAGAGCCCGGTTGACCGAGCTGGACAATGTGGAAATCGAGATTCTCCACCAACGGGGTGCTTTCCTCCTCCCACCACGAGCTCTCTGCGACGAGTTGATCGACTCTTACTTCAAATGGATACACCCAATCGTCCCCATCATCAACAAAACAAAGTTTCTCCGTCGTTACCGGGACTCGAAAAACCCTCCTTCGCTCCTCCTACTACAAGCTATGCTGCTTGCGGGCTCTCGCGTTTGTACCAACCCACAGTTGATGGACGCGAACGGCTCTTCCACACCTGCGGCTTTAACATTTTATAAAAGAGCAAAGGCTTTATACGATGCCAGCTACGAGGATGATCGCGTTACTATCGTTCAGTCCCTTTTGCTGATGGGCTGGTACTGGGAAGGCCCGGAGGACGTCACAAAGAACGTCTTCTACTGGACTCGGGTCGCAACCATCGTCGCCCAGGGCTCGGGCATGCATCGCAGTGTCGAAGGGTCACAACTCAGCAAGTCGGATAAGCGGCTATGGAAGCGGATATGGTGGACTCTTTTCACCCGTGACAGATCAGTGGCCGTCGCCCTGGGCCGGCCGTGTCACATCAACCTCGACGACTCCGACGTAGAAATGCTCACCGAGGACGATTTCAACGAGGACGAGCCCGACCAGCCGAGCGAATGCCCTCCTGATCCGATCCACATCCACTTCTTCTTGCAATACGTCAAGCTGTGCGAGATTATGGGTCTCGTGCTCTCACAACAGTACTCGGTGGCCGCCAAGGGGCGGAAGAGCAATCCGATCGACCTCACGCACAGTGACATGGCGCTTGCAGACTGGTTGCAAAATTGCCCCAAGATCGTGTATTGGGAGGTGCCAAACCACCATTTCTGGTCAGCCTTACTCCACTCCAACTACTACACCACCCTTTGCCTCCTCCATCGCGCCCACATGCCGCCGAGTGGTTCCCACAGGTTTGGGGATGACTCGGTGTATCCCTCCCGGAACATTGCCTTCCAAGCGGCCGCCATGATAACCTCTATCATTGAAAATCTCTCGGCCCGCGGGGAGCTCCGGTATTGCCCGGCGTTTGTGGTCTACAGTTTGTTCTCAGCCTTGATCATGCATGTTTATCAGATGAGGTCACCGGTGCCATCGATTCAGCAAGTCACGCAAGACCGGATACGGACCTGTATGGTCGCCCTCAAGGATGTCTCCAAGGTTTGGCTTGTCGGCAAGATGGTGCACACATTGTTCCAGTCGATCCTTGGGAATAAGGTGCTCGAAGAACGGTTGCAAAAGGCGGCTGGCAAGCGACACCGCAAAGCGCAGCATAGCGTGTCACAGCTAGAACAGCATCGGTATGCGCAGGAGCAGAAACGCAAATATGATGAGATGGCCATCGACTTCAGCGTGAGCACGCCCCAGCCGCAAGAATCGTATGAACGCTCAAGACCGCAGACTCCAAGCATGGCGGCCAAGCCCGACCCGGCCCTCGGCGCAATGCCGCCACCCACAACCACTGCCGCTGTGAACAACACGGCCACATCTCCGCACGCCCGCAACAATGGTGACACCTTCATGGGCGGCACCGCTTCACGGCCCCATACTCGGCCCGCTACTCCGTTCAACCCGTCCTTCTCCGTTCCGGCGACACCACCCGACCTCTACCTCGTCACAAGAAACTCGCCGAACTTGTCGCAGGCCATCTGGGAGAATTTCCAACCCGATCAACTCTTCCCCGAGAGCGCCAACGCTCCGTTGTATCAGCAACTTTCGCCACCACAAGCTCAAGCTACGCTAGACCACCATATGATGGCGCAAATGCAGCAGCAGCAACAGCAACAGCAGCAACAACAACAACAACAGCAGCAGCAGCAGCAGCAGCAGAACATCCAGCCCCAACAACCAGGCCCCGATAGCACCAGCGCATTTGGTCAACCTATCACCCCGAACAACAACAATCTCAACAACAAGCGGGGACTGGCCAGCAGCCCGATGCAACCGAACGGGGGTGGTTTGTTGCAGCCCGGCATGGGAGGACCCTTTTCAACCGGCCAGCAACAGGGTAACGTGGCGGGGGGCATGTGGCATGGGTTTGATGCGCCGATAATGGACGGGCAAAGCCCAAGCGATAGCTGGAGTACAAGTTCTGTGCACGGGCAACCGCCTGTTCCCGCGACTTTGAATGTGGAGGACTGGTGCGTCCTTACTTTACCCCCTCAATCATTTCCAAGGAACCCCAGCTAACTTTTGTGTTGCGTGTTAGGTTCCAATTCTTCGGCATCCAGAACGACCCAGGAAACCCGATGAATCTCGATAACCTGCCATTTTAGCCTATGCCCCCAACTCTCGGGCGGTATTCCAGGTTTTTGTTTCTCTTTTCATTGGCGTATGTTTCCATGATAGTCGAGCAGAGTGGCCATTCCTAGTAATGCGTGCCTTTCTCATATACCCGATGCCATTTTGAACAGGTGCCAAGGGATATATGGCGGTGCGGTGTGTGTGTTACGAAGCCGACATATTGAGTTGAATATGGGACATATCATCAAAAGTCGTGGGGTATGTGGGCAGATGGAAAAGCTGCAGCGTTTTGCTCTTCCCTATGGTATTATGGCGGCACATGTGCAGTTGTTGTCCTAGTATCGGTTGGCCGGCCAGAACGAGTTATGATGAAAATACGAATACTGGCGTAAGATGTCCCAACTATGTATTATAGCGGATTCAACACCAAGCGAATGTTGGCAGCGTCAATGAAGTATCTCTGTTGGCCATGGCCGAACCATGTATGGAGTGGACTTGCCACATGTGGCTAACATGTGTACATACCTTACCTGGGAAGGCAAGACTCGATGTTGATACCGCGCTCCCTGACAGACTAATCATCGTAATTTCAATCATCATTGGTTCCATTTTTTCCTTGTTATTTTCCTGCTTTTAGACGTTCTTGCTCTCTCACATAGAAATTGAATTGGCCGCCCGGGAACCGGCACCTCGGCTGCACAGCATGTTTTCAAGGTTTGGCCGCATATTGGGCCGCACAACCGCCGAGGGGGCCGCACAGGGTGACGGCCTTTGCAGAACCGCCGGCGTAACTTCCTGGTCGTCTCGACTACGGATCGAGTGCTGAGTTCTCAAAGGTGGACTTTCCAGTTCCCTTCGCCAGGCGAGGTAGACTGATGTTTTCCCCTAAGTATACGAGACAGTCGGTACCCAATTGCCAAAATTCAGGAGGTCGATCCCAAAAGCAAGCTTCCGTCACGACCTATACCAGGAATGTACTCAGTGGGTAGGGAGGTTGTTTGGGAATCGCCTATCAGCTTCCCCGGTACTTCGTACCCGGCCCACGTTGGACTTCGATGGCCCGATGCAAGCGCCAACCCCCACCTGCCTCCCCAGGTCCACCCCGCTCGCGCGATTGGGGAGAACGGGCCGCTGCGTGCGCAACCAGTCCTGTGGACCGGGCAGGCGGGCAGCGAGCGTTCGAGAAACGTTTATCAATCGATGCGGGAACAGGACTGGCAGTACCAACATCGTCACCCTCCTGCCCTTCCCACCCCTCATCATCCGGCGCTTCCATTCGAGTGCCTTGAAGCCAATCAATGGCTGATTGACGGGGTCTTGGCAACCGCAAAGTAACCATCCTCGGGTTTTTACGATTCTTTTTTCTCTCTTTGCTTGCTTTCCCACAGATTCTAGCCGGCGGTGTGAACAGACGTGCCATATGCAGACGCTAAATAAGCGCAGATGCTGCTCGGAGGGCGTTTCTTAATCATGATTGACTGGAAGGCGATCAGACATTTTCATGCTCACCCAGCCAAAACCCAGAACCCCTCTTCACCTTGTCGTATGATTGCAGTAGGGACATGGTCTTTTTGGTTTGATATAGGAACTGGCAGCGGTTACGGCGAGGTCACACAAAGCGGGCTCCGCGCTTCTCCTCTTGTCCTCGCTTGAGAAATATTCCGTCGTCGCAGAGTCGAGAGGGGCCGCTGCTGACTTGAGGCGGGGTCATTACCCAACTGGTCAGGTAGGATCGCTTTGGGTGCCCAAACGGCCGGGCTCGGTGCAGCGCCGACCGCTGCCCGTTCTGCCAGAAGGGCGGCAGCTCGATAAACGCGCAATGCCCGCCTCACAAACGCGCGGCCTCGAAACGAGTGTTCGCGGGTGTTGGTTCATTTTGTCTTTGCTGCGGCTAACAACCGACGGAAACAATCGACAGGGATCTTCCCTCCATGGTGAGGGTGAGGGGCAGCCTGGAACCTTGAGGTTGGGGTCTCACTAGGGGCGAGCCAAGCGTTCGCGGAATGCCCCACTGCATGTCGCTGCTTCCAGAGGTGCCGTCCGTAGCTCCAGAGCATCTGTTGCCGCCGTGCCTTTCCATCCTTAGAGCTGAGCCACTGGAGTTGTCGTTGGCCCCGACAATTAACTTCACCTCAGCCCCGTGCTTCCTTTCTTCTTTGCGGATGTTCTAGGTGCTGAGATGAGGTCAATGTCCTTGTGGACAATATACATCCTTGCTCGGCGATAGGGACCCTCGTAACCCACCTCGACGTAACCCAGGCAGCCAGCGGTTCCAACCCCGCCATCGAGCCGCATTCACAAGACAACCTCCAGTTTCTAGACCCAAAAGCCTTCGCCCAAGGCTCACACGCCCGGCAGATCTTGGCCACAACTTCAACAAAGCGCCACTTCTCTTACGTGAGGAAGGCTGGGCGAAATACCGACACACACACTCGAGCTTCTCCCAAGCGACATCTTACCCCTGCGCCATCCCAAAGCTTGAGCTCGACACCATGACGCAAGCACCGATGATTTCGGTGCCTCTCAAGGCCACAAACGAGATAGATTGGATTACACCGCTGAAATCATACATCCAAAATACCTACGGCGACGATCCCGAGCGATATGCGGAGGAATGCGCCACCCTCAACCGGCTTCGGCAAGATATGCGGGGGGCTGGGAAGGACAGCACAGCTGGGAGGGACCTGCTATACCGATACTATGGCCAGCTTGAATTGTTGGACTTGCGGTTTCCAGTTGACGAGCAACATATCAGGGTATCCTTCACATGGTAACAAACACCCCTATCTCTTATCCAAAACCACGCCGCCTCGTGGCCCTTTGCTTGGTCACCAGCTCTGACATATCCCGGTTCAGGTTCGATGCCTTCACCCATAAAGCTACGGCGCAGTACTCGCTGGCCTTCGAGAAGGCCTCGATCATTTTCAACATCTCCGCCGTTCTGTCTTGCCATGCTGCCAACCAAACACGAACCGAAGAATCGGGCCTCAAACAGGCATACCACTCCTTCCAGGCCTCAGCCGGCATGTTCACCTACATCAACGAAAACTTCCTCCACGCGCCGTCCTCTGATCTGAGCCGCGACACAGTCAAGGCGCTTATAAACGTCATGCTGGCACAAGCTCAGGAAGTCTTCCTCGAAAAGCAGATTGCCGACCAAAAGAAAATCGGGCTCCTCGCAAAACTCTCGAGTCAGGCGGCCACGCTCTACGGTCAGGCGCTTGAGGGCGTGCAGGAGAACGTGAATAAGGCGATATTTGAAAAGGTCTGGCTGCTTATGGTGCAGTCCAAGTTCAGCTTGACGAGTTCCATTGCCCAATACTACCAGGCACTTGCCGACGACGACGCCAACTCCCACGGCATGGCCGTTGCCCGCCTCCAGGTGGCCGAGACTCATGCCCGAGAAGCCAACAAAATAGCTAGCAATTTCCCCAGCACCGTACCCCCGAGTTCCAATCTGGCCGCAGACACGGGAGTTACACTAGCTGAAATCACCAAAAGGCATCTAGCCGCGGTTCAGCAGAAACTCAGGGAGCTGTCGAAGGACAATGACTTCATCTACCATGAGAATGTGCCCGATGCGGCTGGAGTGCCGGCCGTTGCGAAACTGCCCGCCGCGAAACCGATCCCGGTCAGCGAACTCTACGCCGGCCAGGATATCCAGCGGATCACCGGCCCCGACCTTTTTGCGAAGATTGTTCCCCTCGCCGTTACTGAATCAGCCAGTTTGTACGATGAGGAAAAGGCCAAGTTAGTGAGAGCGGAGACGGAGCGGGTGGACACTGCCAACAGCGAAATGGCTGCGAGCTTGGACTACTTGAGATTACCAGGTGCCCTTCAGGTGTTGAAGGGTGGGTTTGATCAGGAAATTGTGCCTGACGAAGATTTCCGGACGTGGTGTGTCGATGTTGCCGACCACGAAGACCCTTCCGGGATTTTTGACGGGTTGCATGCACAGAAGCAGTCGATCCTCACATCTCTAGAAAGGAGTAGCAAACAGCTCGACATGGAGGAAAGCGTGTGCGAGAAGATGAGGTCAAAATACGAATCAGAGTGGACTCAACAGCCCAGCTCACGACTCACAACGACGCTAAGGGGGGATATTCGAAACTACCGGGAAGCGCTAGACGAAGCTGGGAGGAGCGACGGTCAGCTGGCTACCAAACTGCGGCAGAACGAGAACGAATTCCACGAGATGAGGTCGGCTGCGCAAAATGGAGAGGTTGATTCGTTATTCCAACGAGCCGTGAAGAGAGTACGCAAATCGAGCAATGTCAACAGCCCGTCCTCGGAGCCCAATCTTCTTGACGCCGACTTCGATGACGGAGGCCCGAGTGTCGTGGACCAGATCGCGAAGGTGGAGGATATTTTGAAGAGGTTGAACTTGATCAAAAGGGAGCGCATCCAAGTGCTGAAGGATCTCAAAGAGAAGGTACGCAGGGGTTTGCGATATTTTCCCAGTTAAAAGTCCCAACTAACAGCGAATAGGCACACAACGACGATATTTCGCAAATTCTGATCCTGAACAAGAAGTCGATCGCCAACTACGAGCAGCAGCTATTCCAACAAGAGTTAGAAAAGTATCGGCCGTACCAGAACCGCCTGGTCCAAGCAACACACAAGCAAGCGGCCTTGATGCGGGAGCTAACCGTCGCATTCAATGGGTTACTGCAAGACAAGCGTGTCCGTGCCGAACAAAGCAAATACGAGTCATTCCAGCGGCAAAGGGGAGCCGTTATCGGGAGATACAAACGGGCGTACCAAGAATTTCTGGATCTTGAAGCCGGCCTACAGAGCGCAAAGACGTGGTACAAGGAGATGAAGGAAACGGTTGAAAGCTTGGAAAAGAATGTTGACACCTTTGTCAATAATCGCCGGGCCGAAGGCGCCCAGCTCCTTAACCAGATCGAACAGGACAGAGCGGCAAACAAGGGCGCGCAGGCCGCCCTGGAGCAGGAACGGATACGGGGTTTAATGGAAAGGATGTCGATGGAGCCGCCGCCAACATCGCCTCAGCCAACCTCGTCGCGGCCGACACCTGCCCCCCTCACATTTAGCACTGGGCCGTCGTACCCCAAGACCAACTTCTCCGGCCAATATCAACTCCCCAGCTCCCCTCCACCGAACCAAACGACGGCTCCACAGTCCTACATGCAACAGCCGTACAACCCAAGCTCCCACGGCCGCATTCCCGGCCCGGCATCACCACCTCCAACCCAATCCACCTTCAACATCGGCCCCATACACGGCGGTCCCGCATCCCCGCCTCCTACTCAAGTATCTTTCTCCCAACCCTCAAGGTTCAGCACCTACGGTAACCCATCCGCTCTGCAGCCTCAACAACCACAGCAGCCACAGCAACACCAACAGCAACACCAACAGCAACACCAACCGCCGACACAACAGCAGCAGCAGCACGCGAGTTACATTCCACCCAACTTTGTCCCGCCACCGCCACCACCGGGGCCCCCGCCACTCGGCCCGCAACAGACGATCCATTACGGCTCGGGGCATTATTCGAGTGATCCAAACGTTGGGCGACCGGGCTCAGCGCAGCAGCAGGGATATGGGCCCCCGGGGCAGGGAGGACAGGGGGCACAAGGGCAGGACCCGTGGGCGGGTTTAAGTGCGTGGAAGTAGGATGCTGTTGATTTGCGTTGAAGAAAGGGGGGCAATGTGGGATGAAACTCACGAGTATCGGCCGCGTTGCGCGGATGGGAGTGCTGGCGGGAGTAATCGATGGGGGGTTGGATTCACGACAAGTAGACTTCGGAAACCGGTGATGATGCGGTTGAGTGTTGCCAGCGAAGAGTAAGAAATTTATGACAACATTATACAGTCCTTGGTTCTAATCCGGTCCGTGATTTTGATATGAGCCCCTCTGCGTCTTTTGGGCGGTGTCTGTTGCTTCTAGTGGGCTTCTAGGGGGTGATATAAAAAGAAGAGAGGGGCATAGGGGATGCAGTGTTTGGGAAAATCAAACATCTGGCAAAGTACCCGACTGTTAATGTTGGAGTTGTGTTGTTGCTAGGAAAGTCAACCTTTTAATGGTTGGTAATTGAATTAGGGAAACTGTTTGTGCACCACTAATGTCGTTTTTATGTCACTCGCATCTGACTAGGCGGTGGTGGGGATCCTCTAGGACTTAGTTAGGACGAAGTTCCCACATAATGAAGTACATGTAATTATAAGGAGGTCGGCACCCACCCGAACGGGTAACAAGTCAACCATCAATATCCTGAACGCGGGGGTGCCGCCGGCCACAAGGCCCTCTAAATAACCAACTCAGGTACCTAGCAACCTAGGCACTTATTATCACGAAGCACCGGATTAGCCGACTCGTAAGAGCAACCAAAACTCCGTTTTGGGGAGCTTCCTAACCCCTCATCCTCTCTTTCCAGTCTGCGGGGAAAGTGGGGTGTAATGAGGAAGATGAACGGGAGCTGTGGGTTGGGTATGCGCTCGTCATTCGGCATTTGCTGCAGTTCGACGGCAAGATGTAAAGTAACACCCGGCAGAGCCTTTTATCACGAGCAAATAAGTACTTCCTTGAGGCTAATTGGTTTCCCCGGCCGATGCGCTGTGGCCCGACTTGGCGTCTCAACAGTACATACGTACATGTACCTAATCGTCTAAGACAAGGAAGTCACGGACCTCCGGAACTATATTTAAGATCCGCAGGGACACTCATCCAACACCCCGCAGACACTTTTACTCTGCTTCCACTTTACACTTGCCGTTCATTACATCAACAAGTCATTGAGAAAACAACACAGACTGCCGCTCACAGGGGCCCGACACTATTTACCTTATTCAACCATAATACCACGGAATTGCTGGTCTCATATCTGCCAGAATGTCGTTCGACCGTGAGTTTCCGCGGTTCCTACCCGCTCCCCACGAACGCCCCGGAACTCCGAAGGTTCACCACTAACTCCAACACAGGCCTCGTTCGGTTTGCGCCCAAAGGTGACGACAGCAAGGTTCTTCTCGGCGAGCCCGCTGACGTCTCTATCGACGTCGGCGCTGCGGTGCGCAAAGGTGAAGATGTTGAGGTGAAGGTGTACAGTGGAACCTCTGTACTAGACACCGGGTCACCGACTGGCGAGACCGCCGTCATCGGACGCATCCTGTCGCCCCTGACCCAGCAGGAGGTCGGGACCATCCGGTGTATTGGGCTAAACGTAAGCTACTCGCCAGGTCTACACATAAGGAAGGAGCCTAGAGGATAGATGCTGATGAAGGGTTTGGAAACTCAGTACAAGAAGCACGCTGAAGAGGCAGGGATGAGCATCCCCGAGATTCCGACCGTCTTCCTGTGGGTTCCCTTTTCCGGTTACGTCGATGTCTCCTTTTTGGTGATGCTAATATTTGTGCCCCTCATACAGCAAGCCCCAAACCTCCCTCGCCGACCCATACCCTGCCCCAACCATCATCCCGAAGCACACCATCGCTAGCGACTCGGCTGACTATGAGTCCGAGCTGGCAATCGTATTGGGGAAGGACGCCAAGAACGTATCGGAGGCCGACGCCCTCGATTATGTGTTAGGCTACACGGCTAGCAACGACATCTCTAGCCGTGCATCGCAGTTTGCCCAGACCCAATGGTGCTACTCCAAGGGATTTGACGGCGCATGCCCCATCGGTCCGGTGCTTGTGAGCAAGAAGCTAGTCCCGGACGTCGGTAAGCTGAAGCTTCGCGGGATTAAAAACGGCAAGGTGGTGCAGGATAGTGGGCTGACGTACGTTTTTCTTTTCGTGTCGTTTCGTTCTCGGCCCCTTTGAACGTACCATGCACGCAATGGAGCAATAATTAACCAAGAATCTAGGGATCTTATTTTCTCTGTCGAAAAAATTGTCAGCTTCCTCTCGCAGGGCACAACGCTGCCTAAAGGCACAGTCATCATCACGGGTACGCCGGCTGGTGTTGGTTTTGCACACAAACCACAGGAACTATTGCACGACGGGGACGAGTTCGTGGTGGAGATTCAGCCGCATATTGGGAGTCTGTACAACGTCCTACAGAACGAGAAGTAATCAGGTGCCGGAGTTGTTTCCAACGGGTTACAGTCGGGGCCAATTCAAGGCAGAATCATTGCAACAGCTCGAGCCATCATCGTTCGTGTTATTGTACGTTCTATACACACCCACAATCTGTTGCTCCGCCCGTAAACGATCTTCGACATACTAAAGAAGCGCAAAGTCCATGGCGACAACCCCGATCAATAATTAATTAAAACAATCAGGGCAGGGAGAACAAACATGGAATGAAAATAGAATCCGTGACAAATCTTTCGAAATAATCTGATGTCTAAGATTTCAACCACGTCGTTCCAAGCACACGTTCTGGTCTATTTAATCCGGCCATTGTACGGGAGGACTGGCTTGACCTGGTGACTGAAATGGGGCCGGGGAGGTTAGGCAGTGGTTCTCAAAGTTCAAATACATTTTGAATTGCTGAGTGGATTCGGTGCACATCCTCTTAGGGTGAAGGCGTGGACGAATGGTTAAAAAGGAAACAATTATAATGAGAATAGGAATAGCGGCAAGAGCTGTCGTACCGTCTAATAGCCGTTAAGCATGAAATGAGGTTTGCTACGACTCGGCTATCGTTCCCAGTCCTGGTTAAATAGGTACCTGGAGGGGACTTAGACAGACAATTTCATAGCATTCATAATCATAGTAATGTTCATACGGAGCTACAACTATACGGTTAGAGCCACACCTAACAAATGAATATGGGCTGTTAATATAAGGTCGTGAAGTTTGACTTGCTTCTTGTTGCCTCCGCACTCATACCTACAGTCCCACAACCTCCAGAAAGACGAATATTCAATTGCTCCACTTCAGTGCTTGTTGATTTTTTTTTAAGAAAATAAAAACACCTTGATAACCCACTCACACCTCGTTGCAAGGACCAGGCGACTTGCATGTCGCATCCATTCCCTTGGGTCGGAGCTCCCCGCCCGCGTGCTCGCATCGCAATTGGCAACCGAGCTCACCGCTCGATCGCTTGATCGCATGGACGGTTGGCGATTGGGTTTTGGGTTGAGTTCGTTGCTGCGCATGACGTTTGCCCAATGCTAATGGAAAACGTCTACACGAGCACGTGGTGAAGTGGGGAGGGAAAAAAACGATGCCCCGCCTGCGACATCGGATCAAGCGGGATTCGGGATGTCGAGAGATATCACAGAGCAGCTGATGTTGCTTTTTTGCGGAGGGCTTGAGACGGGTAATGTCGGCTGACGAGCTCGGCTTGCGGTCAACAAGTTGGGAAGAGAGTGAACTTCCATGGATCCCGTGTTTGACCCCCCACGCGAAAGTAAATATGCGGCTCCGGCAGAGGAGTCTTCGGCCAGCAAGATAGTGACTTATTTCTGTGACTTGATGCCCTCACTGACAGCGAGTTCAGCCTCATTTCCCACCTCCGAAACACTCTATAGGGCCAGTAGATAGCATGTTCGGTCTGATCTCGGGCTCGCATTTGACTGGGCTCTCACTTGGGGCTGAGATGACGTGCGAGGGAGCATCTGCTCGGCCTTCGCCGGTGAGTTGATACCCTATCGCACTTGCTGATGATACGTGAGAGACGATTGCTCAACCGCGCCTCGCGCGGCCCCTCGGTGGTGGGAACTGGAAAGAGGCATGCTGACGTCGTTCTGTTCAACGGGCCGTGAAACCGCAAAGGACACGGACGATCTCCTTCGGCACATCAAGCATCCCATCAGGGAACCAACGGCTTCGCTTGTCTGGTGCTGGCCTCTCTGATTGGGTCGACCAAAACCCAAGGTTTCTTCCAGAAACTTTCTTTCCCTGGACTCACGATGGGTGATTTTCGCAGACCGATTGCCACGCGCTCAACCTGATAGGACCCGTCGCTGTGTGCTGCAACTTCATCCATGGATTGGTTGGCCACAATGGCGAGCGGATTGTGGACTGAGAGGTTAGGGTCTAACGAAAACAGGCCTGATGATACATTGGGCTCCTGCAGATCCTGATGATTTGCGACCACATGTTTGCTGGCGATGACTGGCATGAGTAGTTATTCGTACCGGCGCTAGAATCTCCCAAAGTCGGGGGATGTGGAGACTACGAAACACTGGGCTTATTGGAAATGAGCGACGCCGCGGGGCTCCTGATCATCTGAGTGACCGATGAATTAGCGGTCGGAAACCTGTGCATCTCATGATGAGAGACGTCCACATCAGAGGATCAGTCGGCCTGGCGGAATGTCGATCAGACCAGGCGTGAGATGAGTGGAAAGAGGAGAGCTGATACTCGTGGGAGATACCCACGACAATCTCGACACACTCTTCCGCTCTGCCCAGAGTCGCAGTTTTACACCTTTCTTAAACTTTTGTTGGCAGGTCATGTTTTTTTACACTAGTTAGTTAGTGGTTAACTTTATCTTTTGCACCCTGGTGCTAGGAAAGGAAGATGGAAACATATTCCTAAGCCTGTCGGACGGAAAGACTTTTCCACAGGTAAATTTCGCTGATGGATCATGGAGGTGGTGTATCTGAGCGGGACATGACCATTTCGCAGGAAAACATGAGAGTGCACCAAACATTGTCCCTAGGTACCTAAGTAGGTGGAACTGGAAAAGGGATGCCGGGCAGAGCCTCAGCTGCTGACCAGTCACCTAACGAGTCCAAGAAGCCGAGCAACTCCGGGCGTTGGGCATGGCCTTTGCGCGCTGATGAACAGCGGCCCAGCGACCCCCAGCACCCAAATACCCCTCATTTTTCAAGCAACCACCCCCGCGGTTGGGACGGGAGCCTGTCATCAACGACCCACGGGAAAACACGCGCGAGGTTGATGTTTCGGGTTTCCTTGGAGATTGACTTGCCCCCCAAGCCCCCTCACTCCCGGCTCCGGATTGCCTTGGCCTGGAAACAAGGGCGGTGTGCAGCAAGGCAGCGGATGGACGGAGCCAGTCGCAATCACGACATCCTCCCTCGGGTGATCGCAGCAATCTGAGCGGGTGCCGACAGACCCGGTGAGCCTGAATGAAGCCTCTTTTTCTTTGCTCGTCGTACTGGGTGGGATTTTCTTTAGGGGGCGAGGCGGCTGGGCCAGCGCCGCCTGCACTTACTTGGCTGCACTAGGTGCGTCAGCAGTGGGCGCAGGGCCACGCGGTGAGACGGGCGCAACGGACACACGACGAGCCTCGAGAGTGATCAATGGACGTTCGATATGGGAGACAACCCGAGGCCGGCCCCCCTCCGTGTGAGAGAGCTTTCTGTCCCCGGATTCGGCGTGCTGCGTTTGCTAGGCGACGCCCGCGCGGGACGCAGAAAGCCTAATTTTAACACACCTGCCGCAAACTCAACAAAAGCGCCCAGGGACGACTGCTGGGCTGCGAGCCACCTGCACAGCGGCGGGGGGGGGGGCGCGTACGCAGTATTATCAGCCTCAACTCGCCCAAGGTGCTTGTTCGGGTTGACGGTACTGAGGGGTTTGCCTGCTCTCTTGTCGGTGGATGCAGGCGGTCGAGCTCATGCAATGTGACATGTTTTTGCTTCGCGCGAGTGTCCTATGTAGTGTACATACACGGTCGGTTACCAGGAAACGCTAATCTGGGGGAACCTGAGGTCACGTCAACCCCGCTTGAATCGTCTCCGACCGTTGGTCGGACCCTGAGCTTTCAATCCCCTCTCGCTCGATGAGTCGATCCCTAGGAAACATGGAACATGGAGCCTCGAGAAAGGAGAAAATAAGGAGAAGACAACTCCTTATTCCCAGTGACAGGTAATATCCCTGCTACTGCGAGCATTCACCGGCTAGTCGGCTTGCGCCAAACACGTGTGGTCAGCTTGTTTAGATTAACCACTGAGCGGTTGCAGAAGTAGAGGTATCTCGGGTTTGCCGGCGTTGATTGCACGACAACTTACTTTTTGCCCAGCGTCTGATGTCCTCGCGGCCGTTTGTTTTGCGAAGGCCCATTCTCGGGTGTTACAGGAACAAAGACCTCGTTTGGGCGCTCACCCTTTCCGGTTGCCTTGTCGCCGACAAATCGAAGCGACCTTCTGTCGGGCCTCGTGACCCTCCCCTGAAAGGAGGTGCCACACCGCTGCATCTCCGTTTGCCCAGCGGCTCTCCCAGCAAGCCCAAGACGCTCGGTGATAGTGCAACGCGGCGCCTCTGTTCGTCGAGAGTTTGGTTCGTCGACCACCCCTCCCCCCTGTCGAGTCAAAAGCTCGCTCCCTTTCCCGAGCTGTTGCACCCAGTCTCGGGCGCCAAGCTGGCGTCCCTGGCCGGGTCCTGGGACCTTGACAGGGAACCGGGTTTCCCACAAAGCGGGTGTGTGGGCAGTTGCCAATGGGTGATGGTGACGACAGACCGAATTGGGGCTTGAGAACTTTTTTTTTTCTCGGGCCATCCCTTTTTTTCGTCCCCGTGGCGTGGTTGGAGCAACCCCTCGATTTGTGCCCAAGGGTTGGTACATCGCAGGGATTGCGCGACAAGGGAGGTACCCGCAGGATATCCCGGATGGGAGAGCACACACAAGGGATATCGACGCGTGGAGAAGTACTTTGCAAGTCCCGTCTCGCGGCGAAACCCCCCACCGTCCATCTTCTTCCTTCATCTCAGCGTGGCTTCCTATTTTGGGAGTTGACCTTCACACTCAGAGAAGGGCGGCTCGCGCCCAAGCTGCACTCCCCGTCTCTTGTTGGCACCGCCGCACCAAGTGTCAAGTGTAGTGCATATAAACCCCCTCTCGACCCGTGGATTTCTGACCTCGGATTCTCCTGATACCTCGACATCACCACTTCTCATCTCAATCTTCACAGTTCATTGAGCTACCTCACCTCCAACTCCTAGTTCTATCCAACTTGATAGCTTCTGTCTATTCTCCCAACCTTGCTCTTCATCACCGGTTATTCTACGCCCTCGCGTTTACACACCTACACACACGTACACTCTCAATCACCAATTACAAGTAGTCACTATCAACTACCAGCAACACCTCATCAACCTCCGCAATGGCCGTCAAGGAGTACCAGGAACTCGTCAACGAGTGCTGCTCGTTCTGCTGCAAGGCTATCGACTTCGGTACTCACGACTACTGCCCTGAGGACTCTCACTGCGCCTCCTGCCCATATTAAAGGACGCGGTGACTGGGAAAATAGCCGTCCATGCGCCTGCAGCAATATCAACCGCCCAGCCCAGCAGCATGAATGAGCGTCGGTATTGCTCAATTGGGCGGGTTGCATAAACGACAACGCCGCAGCCGCAACGACAGGCAACACCGGACATCGGACATCGGACACTAGGCGCCACATGTGTGTCCGCATTACCACCTTGCCGCCAGACCACAATAACCCCATATCACCCAGACATACCGAACCCGCATGCAAGGCTGACGACGGCATGCTTGCCTCCGCTGTTGTTTCATTGCACATACCCACTTGCAGACCGAACACACGATGTCTCCGTTGAGTGGGGAAGCGCGGCCGGGAAGCGAGACGCGGGGAGTGAGGGAAAGGAGAAGCCATCGGATCGGGCCTGGGGAGGGATGGATGGATGGATGGACTCAACAACTTGAAGCTTTGACGTTCTGGATTCGGCCAAGTGCAGCCAACGGCACATGTTACCCCCCGGTCTTCCCATGTTCGCCTGTTGCTGGGCAGCGAGCTCCGATCTCGTCACGCACACGACGCCTTCCTTTTCAAACCGGCCGGGTTGCTCGCCGTTGAGGTTTCATTATTTCCTTGGCTAGCCCAGGTTTCCCAATTCTGTCGTTTGGCTGGTCACTTGCTTGAGGGGTTATGCACTTGAAGGGCTTTAGGATATCTTTTTGGGATTGGACGCGGAAGGGTCTGTTTTTTTTTTTTGTTGGTCTTTGCAGGGGTCGAGGCATGGCATCGTCACATCCTCTCAGGGTACTTGGCGCTTTGGGTTGGGGGGCAATGGATTTCCTGATACCGACCTTCATGCCTTCCGTTTTTTACACTGGTCTTCAGGCGAGTCACATCTTTGGGAAGGGCATTAACGGGGCACTGGCGCATGGGCAACGTGGCATGGCGCAAGGAGGCGTGGGAACTGGCAGGTAGTCTTGAATTCACACAGTACACAGTATTCCGTCCCCGATGATCCCATCGTTTTGCGACCGAAGTGCTCTGCTAGCCGCCCGGCTACCTCAATATCGTCCATTGACACCACCTCAGTCTTAACGACCATCCTATGATGTGGTACCGATCTCACGTTACGTCTCGCTAATTTGTCATTTTCCGCACAACGGTTATATCTCCTAGAAGCCAAGAAGCGAGCGAGAGAAAAAAAAAGGCCCTCAACCCCGCCAAACAGAACATCATTACCCTTGCGGAAGGCCCTGGAACATACCATGTCTTCCGTCTGCCATTCATCCCCCAGCATGCTTTGCCAACTCACAAACCACCATGTGCCCCAGGTTGACTCACTCACTGACAGATGTGTGGATTTAGTTATACCCATGTCCATTCCATAGCTCCGCAGCCGCTGAGCGTCGCCCGCATACTCCACGAGTTACGCCCAGCCACAGTCTCGAGCCGCTCACAGCAACAAGAACTACCTGAATATGTACCATGCGGCTGGGGAGGGGGGTGAACATGCAGGTCGCTTTTCTCGTGAGCTTTTGATGCACCTCTCTTCCCAACTTCGTCCAGTCCGCTTTTCTCCCCAAGCCGGTCTCCCAAGGCTCCAAGCGCTTTCTCCCCTGTCCCTCCCCCCGCCACGGCGCTTTGAATCGGCGGTTCGCCAGCCTGGTCGCTGATGGTCCCTGCGGGCGTCCGGGAATGGAAACGGGGGAACATGATGCAAAGGGATGATGGATTGTATGTACATGGAGAGGGGCGCAGTTCCTGGCATTGGCGCATTCGGAGGGACCTGGGGAGTGGGAAGGGGCTGTTGGTCAGTGATAGCACCTTTTTCCTCGCCCCCGGGAAAACGTGGTGTTTTGATTTGAGGATAGGAATGCCCAAGATTGTTCACGATGTCTGAGCTGACGAGTTAGGCCTGATTTGGCGGTGTTTTGTTTCTCACTCGGCCTTGGGGGTCACGGAGGACAATGGGGGGACTTGACGATGGGGGAACCCCAGGGCTGGGGGGAAGGGGGTCAGTGTCGGGGGGGTTGGGGGGATTGGACGGGTGAGAACCCCACGGTGACAATGACCCCCATCATTCATCGTTCATCCATCCAACGCCCCATCGCCCCATCGTCTCATGCTGTGGAGTGTATCGTCCATCGCCCAGCAGCATGGTACGCTGGCTGCGGTCTACATTCGGCACAGCGGCCGATGGTGACTTGTGACCAGCTCGGGGTCCTAGGGATGGACGGGCGCGTCCCGTTCCAGTCGCCTGCTGCCGCTGACAGGGGCCCTGGGCGGCCGGGGTGAGCACTGAGAGGTGAAAACATCCCCAGGGCTTTGTTAAGTTGAAGGTGGTTGAAGGGGCCATGAGCCATTAGGAGCGAAGGTTGAGAATAACATGGAAGCTGTGTTTTTGTCGGGCGGTTGATGAGAAGTCCTGTGCAGCATATCACTCTCCGAGCCTCGTCCCATGAATGCAAAGCGATGGATCCCATTACGATAACTAAACATAGTCCCCGAACGTTTGTTTTGCCACGGCGATCATGAGCATCCAACCCATACGTCCGCAGTGTGCTCCCCAGTGAAACCTCCGAAAGCTCGAAAATGCCGAAACCGCGAGGCTGATGACCGGGAAGATGGTCGTCGACGAGATGTGGAGAGGCCGACACAAAGTGCCTGACGCGCCCTGGGGAAGGCTGCTCTAATCCAGACCCCGGGCCGTTTCGCAACTTCCCCCTGGTGCCCGTCCGCCCGCCGAGCCGAGCCTTTCCCGTCCGGTCTTCGTCCAGGGCAACGGCCCCGACCCTGCCGCCTTGCCCTATCCATTTAGTGCTCCAGCAAACCCTCAGGCAAACCACACAATCGCTTTCTTGAGAGCAAGGACCATCGATTTCATGACAGAAAGAGGGGAAACGAAACAACAACGCATCCTCAGGCGCGTAGCCCCAAAGGAGCGAGATCCTGGCCGCGAGTCCCGTGCATTCCGCCCGCTTTTTGGATTCCCTGCCTCGCCCGCCTCGTCTTTGGCGTTCACGATCGAGTCATTGAAGGCCGCATTCAGCGAACTGCAGACGGGCCCGTCTTGAGTGGCTGATGGGCCGTGCGATCTATCCTGCTACTGCCTCCTTTTCTTGCTGACCAGCCGATAACAACCATGTTAAGAAACCAAAACGACCACCGCCGCTGCATTGCATGGAAAGCGTGTCCTGCGTTATGCATGCACGTCAACGCAACGGGGAGGTTGACGAACCGCAACAGACGGTCTCCAGCAAGAGGAGCTCTGCATGTTCTTCCGCCCGTGCCGTGGATGGACAAACATTCATACCCCAGACCCGTCAAACCCAACACGGATTGCCGCTCCAAACACGCCAAGAAACATCCCGTCCCTTTTCATTCCACCCCCCCCCCCAAAAGCCTCCCCGGCCCCTTAGCGGCATGGCCCGGATGGCCCGGAGATAAAGGCCATCCCGGAGAATATCAACACAGGCGAGGCGGAGGATCTGCACACACAGACGCCGAACTCACGCCATCTTCCCATCCCCCGTCGCTGACAAACGCACAGAAGGCAGAACTAGCAGTCATGACTCCAGCAGCTCGTGTTGTGATTGCGTGAGATATACATATGCGGAGGCATCAGCGAGTTTGGACGGCCGCCGGCGCGCACGGAACATGACATGCGTCTTGAGAGGATTGTCATCCCAGCTGGATGAAAGAGAAAGGCCAGTCCCAACCACTCCATTGGGAAGAACACGGGAAACAACGTGGGTTGGTGTCCAAAATGTGGGAGTTGAACTCGCCAAGCGAGCGAGGTGACGCGAAGCCGGGTCGTGCCCCCTGTCAACTTCTTCGAGTGTACGAAGGAAGGGTCTTTGTTCTGCCCAGCGTTTTCATTAGTGTAGTTAGGTTGAATCCTAGTGTATGAGGACGGATCCAGCCTCGAAAATTCGTGATGATGGTTCTGCAATTCGGAACAAAGACGATCGCCACCGTGACTTTTCGGGTGTCTCAGGGCGTCTCAAAGTGAGAAGAAACGAGGCTTCGATAGCAAACGCCCAGACGCCTCGTGGCTGACGATCGGCTTCCATAAACATGGTACTTGGGTGCTTGGCTAAGCTCGACAATCAGCGCCTTGCCAAATGTCTCATATTGAGGCTTCCATGTCTTGTCTTCCCCCATGTTTTGTCTTCCCATCATTCTCGCTGGTGCTATCTGTCATCCCAAACACGAAAGGAGGCCATGGCATGCGGTCATCATTGCTGCAAGTCCCCCAAACGAGCGCCCAAGACCATGGATAAATTCCCTTGCTTGACTCTGATGGGTATGTGTCAGCACGCCACGCGCTCACAGGTAGACAGTGGTCCGTCTCGGCGTGTAAACGGCTAGTACACAAAGTATGTGCGTTGGGGACCAAAGCAAATATGACGGTACACTCCTAGACTGCTATCGTCGTTTATCGCGGGACGTATCAAAAAGGGGAACCCGGCCGCGCCCCGAATCAGAACTGTGCGGTAAGAGGATCAACGGCTGGTTCGTTCCCCCACCGATGGAACCAGGAAGTCCTTGGCTTCTCACGCCATCACCCTCACATCCGTCTCGTCCCCGGCACCAGTGCTCAGCTTCGGCTCCGAACCCAGTTCTCAACAACCCCAGCCCAGACTCCAACACAGGCCCAACGTTCAGGCACGACGCCCGCCCCCTGTTCGCAGCGTCGAGAATCACCCCCACCCCCCTCCCTTCCGCCCCAAGTCCCGGCAGGCACCACGATGGGCAATGCGTGGGCGTGCTGGTCCCTGCTATGATTCACACACGCAGGAAGACGCATCCTTCCCGTCTAAGCGAGACTCGGCAGCCCGGATATTGGGGATTGCAGGGCTGACGCTGGCGGGGGGTGGTTGAAGGGAAACAGGCATGACGCGGCCTTGTGAGCACTTGCGACCTTGCCTTACTGTTTTCATGCGGGCGGTCGCCCCTTCTCCGCCCCCAGTTGGGATCGACGACGCCTGCGCATGCTGACATCTATCATGACCTAGTGTAGCGCGCGCGAAAATTTGGGCGCAAAGAGGCGAACCGGTTTGTTTGAAACCGAAAGGAATGCGCTTTTGGGGCCGGAGAGGGGGGAAGGGGGGGAAGGGAGATCAAAGGGTGAGACGCGAGTTCAGTAAGCTAGCTCAATACAACGTCAAGAACACAGCGGCGATTGACGACTTGTCGTACTTGACGTATTTGCCCTTGCCCTTGTCCACCTCATGGTAACGGTCCCAGAAGCGGTTATACAACGGCTCAATCATGGTCTGCATGTCCTTGGCAAACATTTGGCGGACATCTCGCTCCATGTAATAGCCCTTGTGACGGAGCACCATGTCGTCGAACGAGGCGTTAAAGCTAGCAAACTTGCCCTTGATGCTCTCCTTATCCTTCGACGACAGGCTCTTGAGGATTGACGCCGAATCAACCACTATGGCACCGCCCTGACCAGAAGTCGGGCGGCCGCCGGCGCCCGTACGGCTAGTATGGATGACGTCGAAGAGGTGGATGCTAACATCTTTGCACGTGTCAGTGTATAGACTAGCCGCCTTCTTGCGCCACGAATCGAGGGGCCCGAGACGGGATTCAAGTAGTGAAGCGAGTTCTGAGGACTGGATCATGCGTTCGATGATGGACACGTTGTTGGCGAGAAATACGCCCATGACAGGCTTTTTCTGTAGGAGTAGCCGTCCGCGAGCGTCGAGACACGACATGAGCGCCTCAATCGTGTCTATACAGTAGTGCGCAAAGATCTCTTTGCCATCAGCTCCAATATCAAAGGATGCCAGACTGGGAGCGGCATCGCCACTTCTGGAAGCAGAGGCCGACTTCCATCCGCCGTCCCCAAGGGAGACCATGATGCTCGATATCGGCCGGAGAAACTCCACCATGGTTTGGAGCCGCTGCATGGCCTCCGAAACGATCGAGACCGGGGACCCATCCAAAGACAGTGTCTGTAAGCTGTTGATTCTCCTCTTGGTGTCCTCAAGAAGTTCGAACAAGGAAGATTTAGCGGTTTCTCGAATAGGTTTCAGTGAGGCCGCCAGCGGATTCTTGAGTTCGCCCGTCCTTCGTTCCAGGTCGTTCGACAGCTCGGAGATGATCTCGACAATCTCATATGCCATGTAGCAGTCAGTTGACATATGCGCCTTAATATGCCCGTTCAACTCCCGCAAGGTCCTCCCCAATTCGACCAGCGACGGCTGACATGTCGCTTCGAACACAGGCCCCCAATCTTCCCGGGTGAAAATGTTGCAGACGTTCTCGTACTCTGCTACAAATAAGCCCTCCATCGCCTGCGCATATGTTCCTATCCCGTTCATCCCCGCCCGGTAGATGGCGTCTGGGTTCTTCTTTTTGGCTGTGCTGGTGCTTGCGGCGGCCAGATTTACCAGGCCTGAGGACAGATATTGCGACCGAATTTCAATGTATATCTTCGCTATTGGTGAGTCTTGGGGCGCTCCGCCGCCGCCTTGGCGGTATACCCCCGCAACAAAGGAGTTGATCAAGCCCAGCCTCGCGAACTTGTCTTGCGACAGCACAGGGAAGGGCTTGTTCTTTGTAATAAAGTGGAGGGGCTCAATCGACCTTGGTGTCTCGTTCCGTAAAAGTTTGTCGAACGAGTTCTCGAGCTGGGTGTTTCCTAGTTTCACGAGCCGTTGGAGTTCGGTGACTGTCTGCTGAGTCGAGCGGAGGTTCGAGGCCTTCATATCGTTGAGGGCTTTGTTTAGACGTTTGATAGATGCCAAGTAGTTGGGCAAGCCGGCTTTGTCAGGGCCCATTCGGATAATCTGCTCCTCATCATTTTTGCTGTCGGCTGGCTGGCGTAGGCGTTCGATAGCGGCGAGAACCGATTCGATGTCTGTCGAAGGGGGTTGTCAAAGTTAGTCGCATTCAACCCTCCAACTCGTCGACATGAAACCATGCGGCCACCCACTGTTCCCAAGAATCTGCAACTTCTTTGTTTCCCCGTTCAATGGCCCCGCCACATCGCGGACGCTTTTCCCCGTTGCCTCGAGCCTGCCGAGACATGCCTGGATCTTCTTGGTCAATTGCGTTGTCTTTTCTAGACGCGAGTTGAGGACATCGACTTCGGCTCTGGCCTCTTCGTCGGCGGCGTGTCGGCCATTAGTTACGCCGACGGCCATGTTTGCGGCCCGCGGGTGCGACAAGTGGTGATGATGTTGTTAGATAGTTTGGTAAGGTAGTCATTGCGAATGGGAACTCCCTAGTCGTCACAGGTGCAAGCAGCCGCCAAGCCGCTCACGAGGGCCCACTTCCCAGGTAAGTGGGGCAGAGTGCAGGGATGTGACGTCTTTCCATTGCCGGGATTACTTGTCATTACATTATTAACTAGGTATTCGCGTTGTGGTAGACAAACCCAAAAGATCATACACGCGTTGAGCAAAATATCAAGGAATTAAAGTGAAGCCATCGAAGTTTTGTTCACTACTAATCTGGCCTCGTATGCTATTTCTACTTTCTCCGTCTCGATTCCACCGCACCCCGACCAGGAGGACGTTCAATCTCATCGCGGACTCGGTAGACTTCAAATGAGACAGCCAGAAGTTTTCATGTCCCGGAAGAAATCTTCAACAAGCCACCCGAAAGATTCAACAACCCACTCGACCTCGTCAGAATTTATGTTGAAGGCGGGCGAGATGATAACGTGGTCGCCACGGATGCCATCGGCCGATCCAGCGCCGGGATACACGCCGATACGGTACTTGTCATCCAAGCCGCGCTCGGAGATGGCCAACGCGATACGATCCTCGGCCGGAAAAGGCTCCATGGTCTTCTTGTCGGCGACAAACTCGACGCCCCAGAAAAGGCCGCGGCCCCGGATGTTGCCCACGTTAGGATGTGCCCCGATTCTTTCTTGCAACCGAATGGAAAGACGCTCGCCCATTTTCCGGACATTCGCTAGGAGACTCTCGTCTTGAATTATCTTCTGGACTTCGAAAGCGGCCGCGCACCCAGCCGGATGGCCTTGATAAGTGTGCCCGTGGACAAACACTCTGGTCATAAAAGTGTTAGAAGCCCAGCAAGCTAGAATCCGCTTTCTTGGTGCCAATGTGTTACTCACGAGCTCCCCTTTTCGAGCACATTCACGACCTTCCGGTGTGCGAGTACTCCCGCTACCGGTTGGTAACCGCCACCTAGCGCTTTGCCGATTGTTTGAAGGTCAGGGACCACCCCTTCTTGCTCCCATGCGTGGAGTGTACCAGACCTGCCCATGCCGCACATCACTTCGTCGAGGATAAGGAGGGCGCCATATTTCTGGCAGACAGCCTGCATGGCCCGAAAGTACCCAGCGACCGCGGGAACACACCCAAGCGCCTATATCGTGTGGTCAGCGACGTCAACAGGAAAAGCATGGCAAGGCTGCACCTACAGCGCCCACAACAGGCTCGGCAACGAATGCGCACACCGTATCGGGCCCGACCGCTTCAAACTCGTCGTCCAACTCTTGTGCCAGCCGCGCCACGTACTCATTATCAGTCTCGCCATGTTTCTTTCCACGGAAACTGTTGCAAGGTGACACCCTGGAGACGTTCTTCATCAAAAGAGGCTCGAACTTTTCTCGCCTATGTTCATGGCCCCCAACTGCTAATGCACCGAGGGTGATGCCGTGGTATGACTGTTTTCGAGAAATAAAGCGGTTCCTCTGGGGTTGTGGTGGACTAAGTTCGAGAAAGTACTGCCTAGCCAGCTTGACCGCCGCTTCCATTGCTTCGGAACCTTGAGGCATGTTAGTGAGAGCTGTGCACTCCATTTTGGGGTCCTGCCCTCTCCTGACTAACCTGAGTTGACGATGTAGGCGCGCCCCATATTACCGTGGGTCGAGTCCACTAGAAAACGGCAGAGCTCCTCCTGGACCTTTGTCGTGTAGAAGACAGTTGAACAATATGGGATTGCCATCATCTGCTTCGTGACAGCGCCCACTACCCGCTCGTTTCCCCAGCCAATACACCCGACGCTAGCACCTCCGGAAGCGTCAAAAACCCTCCTCCCATCCTCAAGCACCAGGTATTTTCCCTCCCCCTTTGCCAAATGTAGAAACTCATAGCCAAGGTCCCTGTGCAGCACCGCTGATTTCGTTTGCTCTCGCATGTCAACATGGCCGTTTGGGTTTTGAACCCCTTGGGGAGCGTCGATTTGTTTTAAGACCATGATGTCCGTTGACGTGGTCTCAGAAGGCTTCAATCGAGAAAATGAATATCATAGAGAATGGGGACGGGGGGGCCTTACATTGGGGCGTGCCAGATACTTCTATTTGTAGAAGGAACCACAGATCGTCCCGAGTCACCTAGCCGGAACCCCGGCCGTGGTCACGGGAATGGAGAACCGGTCAAGACGGCAATCCTCTTTGTTACAAATCTACTAACTACCCACGCCGGAACCCCGGCCGCGGTCACGCGAATGGAGTACCAGTCAGGATGGAAATCCTCTTTGTTGCAAATCTACTGACTGTCTCCACCAATGTTAGCGGCCCTTGGAGAGCCAGCCGGTGCCTCGTAGTGCCTGTCATCCCATCAAGAAGGTCCTTGGTCTGCCCACACCAGGTACTGGTTACCTCCGGGCCGGGAGTTCTCTTTCTCGAACCACAAACCACGCGTCCCGTACCATGAGAGAGTGGATCTTCGGTTGCCAGCATGATTCGCTCGTTCGGACGGCCAATACTGCAATTTTCACTAGCCGGTCGGCAACCCCCCTTCCTCCCCCTCGTAACGACGAAATCGGCGCTCTGGGTCCCGATTCCAAAACTCTCCGGATAAGAGAGGGGTCGGTAGGGCGGAATCTGGGGGACACCCTTGTTCGTTTCGCACCGGGAAGCAAGAAACATACAGCAAGGCGTCCCGAATAGGGGGTTGTTTTGGGTGGGATAGATGGAAAGGGGAAAGGAAGTATAACATGTACCACGTGCAACAAAGCACCTGCGGGTAGCCACTTTCCAGCGAACGCCACGAGTTGTCACCGCTGTTGTGCAACCTCCGCCCTGCTGAAACGTTTTTTTGTCTCGGCACGCTCTGCGGGTGAGGGGTAAAGTGGGAAGGGCGAAGGATTGGACTCGGCATCCCGACCTCGGTTCCATCGTTCGGCCACCCTTTTTGCTGTCTTGACCGTCAAGGGCCAGTACCAGGATACCCCCTGTGGTGTTTATTCGTTTATCATCCCCGCTTTGAGTAGGAACTCGTGTCCGTTTGCAAGGATGGCTTAGTTTCGGGTAGCTTGACTTCGACCCTCGGGCCGGGGCAGACGGAGCTTCGCGGCCCGATACAGCTCAGTCGGCGGTGCCCCGCCGTCAATGTGAAGCTGTGACCCGGGTCTCGCTTCCATCAGCCGACGGTGGAGTTTTTTTTTTTTCCCTCCTTTTCCGTTCGGCAAAGCTGGCAAAGTCCTGACCATCCGTTTGCTGAATTTGCTGTTGTAGTGTATGGCAGACAATCCTTTCTGGGTTATTTAGTGCTGGAAGCGATGACGGGCCCGGGAGCACGCAGCTTCGCAATGGAGACCAGTTCCAGGGACCAGCGTCGATAGCCCTGCTTTCAGTATGGTACTCAGGATGACACCCATGGCACGGCCATCCATCTTCCCACACCAACGCCCTGATGCCGTTCGAAGAGGCAGTGTTATCTGGGGCGCGATGCTATGGGTGAGGGACCGAACTTGTCCGCCAGCCTCATTTTCATCACATGGACTTACACAGTCGCGCTGATGCAACCTCCCCCTGTCAACGTCACTCTTCGGATACCGGTCAGCAATTTATCCCACCCCCTTGCCCATGAGACTCCAGTGGTACATATATAGTACTCAGCAGGAGGAAGACACCGCATAAATTCACCACATTCGACAAATCAGGAGGATCATGCGGGGCTGTCAAAAGGGTTCTGCCGGATCGTGGCGTTCTCTGTCAACCACTTCTTCTCGGTTCGTACTTGGGTCAGCCAGAGGGTGCCATGGGCATTGCTGCACCTGCATGGTTCGGGTGTGATGTTGCTGTCAGTTGACATGCAGCGTCCCCCGACCTCTGATTCTGCGGGCTGTTTTTCTCCTCCCCTATTTCATTGGACGATTTTCGCCGTTGGATTCGAACTGGGTTACGCGAAGTGAGAATCCGGTACGGTTTCGGGCTCTCGCTCTCCTTTTCTAGACATGCGTAAAAAGACAGGGGAGATGATGCACGTCTTCGGCCCCGCTGCAAGCCTGTAATATCCCTTTTCTCTCCACAGAGGACATCCAGAAAGGGGGTGTCGTTGACAGAAAACCATGTCCACCGCAGCCACCCAAATGCACGAGTGACAGGAACTCCAGTTTGGCTCGGACCTCGCATCAAAATCTTGGGTTACACCTCGAACGGATGATAAGCTGCACGAATGCCCGACGGTGCCGTCTGTATCAGGCGGGAAGCCATCATCCGTATCTCGGGTCTATGCTGGCGCTCAATGAGATTGAGTCCCCCCGTGGCTAACCGATGTAGGACGAGGAAGTCGTGATTTCCTTCGGATTATACCCGCTGTCTCTTGATGTCGCTTTTCTGGGCATTTCGTGACACACCTTAAGACCTGTCGGACCGCCCCTAAAAAGCTAGCTCGACGATTTGTTCAGCATCCAGCAGTTCGGTAACCAATTGAATTTTATGATCAGCCCGGAGAACGGCCCACAACCACGTTTGATGGTGGCACTGGTGTTCCGTTGGTAGTGTTGGTTGTGAAGCGCGCAAGATGTGTTACATTGAACGAACCAACAGTCACACTCTATTGGTCGGGTTGGCGATGAGAAGCACGGAGAGCTTCGGAGCCAGGCTTCCAGAAGTTCCGTGCAAGATGAACTCGCCCAGGACTGGCCGTTATGAGTTTAGGTCCGCTACCTGCTGGACTCGGACAACAGAGCTAGGGGATTGTACGTGCAAGTTACGCAACATTGGGTAGTTCAATTATGAAGAGCCCCCAATATCAAACAACTTTAACAAAGAGGGCATATGGGGCGAACTTGTGTTAGTTGAGAACAAGTATGTGGAGGTTCCTCAAAACAACTGAAAAGTCTGTTTCTTGATATAATTACATGGAAGCCCTGTACATTTTGCGACATCGTGCTGGTGTTTGCCGGCCAAGAACGGGTCGAGCGCGGCCAGATGCGTCCGGCTATGGGACGACAACAATAAACCAACCATCCTGTAACGGAAGGTCGGGAAGAAACACGGGACAGGATGCTGACAGTCAAACACGGGCATGTTGTGTTTCGCCAGGGTGACGGAAACCAAGAATAAGAGCGGAAGCGAAGCTATTCAACGGCCGAGCGGCACCGAATGTGCTCTTTCCAACTACTCTCAGACCACATTCGCAGCATTAAACCACACTGATTATGCCGCGGTATTATGTCGCTGCCCAATGTTGGGCTCATCCCCCATGTGCGACAACGAAACATGCGGTAGTTGACAGACGAACGGTTCGGGAACAGCTAGTTCACGCACGCTTTAATGCATGTCCCACTCCGCTAAGGAGGGGTTTTTTCCCGTCATCTACCGTCGTCTGGTCACACCCTTGGCTCTGTTTACCTCATTGCGGCGTTCGAGACACTCCGATTCGTTCGTGTTACCTTCAGCAAGAGCAACACAGAAACTGCGCCATCGAAGCATTTTGAAGAATATCTGGCAGGTAAACAACGCGCTGCCGTGCTGATATCACGTCCAAGTTTTTAAACTTGTCTGTTTAAAAAGACAATGGGAGGGGAAGTATGCCTGCCCGTTTGCTGTTATGTTGTGAAAGCTGCTCCGATACCGAGAGTCGAGAATTCATGATGCCAGGTTTTGTCAATCCGTAACTCGAGGAGCCAGTTACATAAGCTGTCTTCTGTTCGCCCATAAGCCAGGTGCAACGGTCTACCGTTCCGCGGGGCGCGGGAGCAGAACCAGCGTCGGCAGACAACCTCGTCACGCCGGTTCCCGTGTTTGGGCGTTGTCTCTCATGGAGGTTCCTCGATTTAACCTCAGCTCAAAGCTGGCAGGTAACGCCGCCCTGGAAAATGAAATTGGGGAAGGTGGTGAGGCATCCGCGACGAAGTTAGCCAAGTACACGACATCGGGAACGCCAGGTGCCATAGACTCAGTTGTGGACACAGACCAAGTCGTGGCGGGAGAGCGTCGACAGTTCCAGGTTAGGTTATTCGAGGTCGGGGGCCGGGACCATGGGATGAGGGACCCGTGGTGTGACGAAATGGCCGAGAAACCGCCGACACCCTCTCTGTCTACTTCACTTCGGCCAAGGTGAACCTCTGGTCCTGGAAGCCAGCTTAGCTTGTGAATAGGAAAGAGCCCAACACTCCTCCCTTGGTACTGGTGGTCCCCCCATCTTCCTGTCTCTCCTCTCCGCCGATATCAGCGGGTGCACATGCAGGTCACGGACTCAATAGACAGAAGGAAAGTACGAGGGGGAAATGTTGGGAAAGAGGAGGCAAGAACAGGAAACTATAAACCCCAACCCCCCCCCCTCCTTTTCCAGTTTCCTCAATTTCATCGAGCTTCTTCGTCTCGTACAACAAGAAGATCGGTACAGTTAGTGTCCCCTTATGTTGGACAGCACACCTCCAGATGAGAGGACGTCAACGGGTACGTGAACGTGATCGGGTGGGTGTGACTGTGTGCGCTCCGTGAGCATGCGTGTAAACAATACATAGAACTAGAAACACAACATCAAAATTGAGGCGACGAAGACAAAGTTCTAGCAAGCGAGGTTGGTTTGTGATATGGGTGTTAGTGGTGTAAGTGGCGTGCCAGCTGCCAAGCTCCTTGACCAGGATAGCGCCAGTTGCCAGAGCAAAAGCGGTGTGAACCCCGGTTCATCCCAAAACTATTCTGCCGTCTGTGCTTGGGCTGCAATCAATTAAAATCAGACCAGGGTAGCGCGCCTTGGACGCGCCGCCCCGCGCGGTGGTCGCGTTTTAGCAACCCCCACATTCGCATGCCCAGCCTGACCGTCTATCCCTCTCACAACTTGATCCCGCCGAAAATCACCCCTCTACCCCCCCAATTCTACCATAATTTTAACTAGGGCAGCATCATGGACGCACTTCTGCTCCAAAGAGATGAGGCCACGCGCGATCGCGTGCGCCAGGCCTTAGAGTTCCTTGATCCGCGTACGTCCGACTTTTTGGTGCTGGGGGCTTTCTTTTCTTGATGGCTGCGGCGTGATATGCTGACGAGAATCGGGATTGCAGGTGACCAACATGCACGGAGTTACAAATCCGACATTATTTTGATGCTCCAGAGGAACCAGCGTAGGCTTGTCGTTAATATCGACCATGTCCGCGACCACAATCCCGAGATCGCCGAGGGCCTTTTGAATGACCCGTTCGACTACATCCTGGCCTTCGACCACGCCCTCAAGGAGATTGTCAAGACGATACCCCGAGCGCGACCCGACCAGCTCGACGACGATGTGCTGTACTACTGTGCCTGGGCCGGGAGCTTCGGCCTGAACGCATGCAACCCGCGGACGCTGTCGTCGCAGCACCTCAACAGCATGGTCTCGATCGAGGGGATCGTCACACGGTGCTCCCTGATCCGGCCCAAGATCGTGAAGAGCGTACACTACACCGAGGCAACAGAGAAATGGCATTTCAAGGAGTACCGCGACCAGACCATGACCAAAGGCGTTACCACGACGAGCGTCTACCCGACCGAAGACCAGGAGGGCAACCCGCTGATGACCGAGTACGGCCTGTGCACATACCGGGACCACCAAACCATCTCGATCCAGGAGATGCCGGAGCGGGCTCCGGCTGGCCAGTTACCCCGAGGTGTGGACGTGATCCTGGATGACGACCTAGTCGACAAGGTCAAGCCGGGAGATCGCGTTCAGCTCGTGGGCATCTATCGCACGCTGGGTAACCGGAACACGAACCACAACAGCGCGCTTTTCAAGACAGTTTTGCTGGCCAACAACATCGTGCTGCTTTCGACCAAGTCGGGCGGCGGAGTGGCCACTGCAACCATTACTGACACTGATATTCGCAATATCAACAAAATCGCCAAAAAGCAGAAGCTGTTTGACCTGCTATCGCAATCGCTAGCACCGAGTATCTACGGGCACGACTATATCAAGAAAGCGATCCTACTCATGCTGCTCGGTGGTATGGAGAAGAACTTGGAGAACGGCACGCATCTGAGAGGTGATATCAACATCCTGATGGTTGGTGATCCCTCGACGGCCAAGTCCCAGCTGCTCCGTTTCGTGCTCAACACGGCCCCTTTGGCGATCGCCACCACCGGTCGTGGGTCTTCGGGTGTCGGTTTGACAGCTGCCGTCACCTCCGACAAAGAGACGGGTGAGAGGCGACTGGAGGCCGGTGCCATGGTCATGGCCGACCGCGGTGTGGTGTGCATTGATGAGTTCGACAAGATGTCGGATATCGACCGAGTGGCCATCCACGAAGTCATGGAGCAGCAGACCGTCACGATCGCCAAGGCAGGCATTCACACATCTCTCAACGCCCGCTGCAGTGTCGTCGCGGCCGCCAACCCCATATTTGGCCAGTATGACACCCACAAGGACCCGCACAAGAACATTGCCCTCCCCGACTCGCTGCTGTCACGTTTCGATCTTCTCTTTGTTGTGACCGATGACATTGAAGACACCCGAGACAGGCAGGTATCCGAGCACGTTCTCCGTATGCACAGGTACCGACAGGCTGGCACCGAAGATGGCGCGCCGGTGCGGGAGAACGCCGGTCAGGCGCTCAACGTGGCGCTCAACAACCAGACGGAGTCCCAACGGCCAACGGAAGTGTACGAGAAGTACGATGTGATGCTGCATGCGGGCGTCAAGGGCACAGGACGGGGCTCCAACAAAAAGCCGGAGGTGCTCAGCATCCCGTTCATGAAGAAGTACATCCAGTACGCCAAGACCCGTATTAAGCCCGTCCTGACGCAGGAGGCGGCCGATCGTGTCGCCGATATCTATGTCGGCCTGCGCAACGACGACATGGAGAGCAACCAGCGCAAAACCAGTCCCATGACGGTGCGTACGCTCGAGACCCTTATCCGTCTGGCCACGGCCCACGCCAAATCACGGCTGTCGAACCGCGTCGAGGAGCGCGATGCCGCCGCTGCCGAGTCTATTCTCCGCTTCGCCCTCTTCAAGGAAGTCGTTGAAGATGAATCACGCAAGAAGCGCCGCAAGACTACCCGGCCGCTAAATGACGACGACGGTGACGCTAGCTCGTCCGATGGGGACTCGGACTCAGATGGGGATGAGGCGAACGGCACTGCCCGAGGCAGCACTGCGCGCACCAGCACCGCCCGGACCACGCGAACCTCCCAGAGGGCTGGTGCCAGCAGGGGTAACCGCGACGGAGAGCAAGAAGGGGAAAATGGGGCAGACGAAGAAGAGGAGGAGGAAGACATCTACAACGCTACCCCGCGCCGAACCACCCGCACCACCCGCCCAACAGCCTCTACCTCCCAACAACCGTCCTTCGCTTCCTCTGTCCCTGCTTCCCAGCTCCGTGGCAGCACCAACGGCGACGACGAGTTCACCTTGGCCTCCGGGACCGCCAACCTCTCCGTTTCTGCTCCCACCAACGACGATGAAGGGGAAGAAGAAGAAGACCAACCAATCAGCGAAGCACGTCTCGAAGTCTTCCGCCGTGCGTTGGGCCAACTGCTTAACACGGACCTGTTTGCCGACGACGATCCGGCGGGCGTGGCCGAGGTGATTGAGGCAGTAAACAACAAGATCGGGGCCGGTGGCGCGAGGAGCCCCGCGAGGTTTGCGCGGCCAGAGACAGTCAAAGCCTTGCAGGAGATGGATGCAAGGAATCAGATTATGTGAGTTTTGGTTGTCCTTTTGAGTCTCCCCCTGCCATTTCCCCCCTTTTTTTGGAGTTTTGGTACTAACCGGCTGTGATTATAGGTATACGGATGGTGAACTGGTGTACAAGATCTAAGCTGGGGTTCCAAGTGAGGGTGAGATTGAGGGTGAGATTCAATGATGTGTGGGTGTTGCTGTTGCGGGGCATGACAGGGTACGGAAGGGTATGGAACGTAGGATGAGGCGTTATGATTTATGTGCATCGCATGAGGGTACTCCGAGTATAGTGGATGTAGGCGGGTCCCAGGTTTGGTAGCTACGGCTGTTTACACGACACACTCTTTTCATTTACCACTCAATGTAACTCGCCAGAACGGCGCATCGAGGGAATCCTGTTCACTTCTTGTCCCCCTACTAGTGTAGCTGGCCCCAACGTTGCGATCTAAGATTGACCCCAGTATTGACGTGAGTATGGTAGGATTACCTAGGTAGGTAAGTACTCATTCAGGGGCGATGAAACAGAAAAACAGGACGGCTAGTTCCTCTATCTAAACACCGATCATAAGCTCTATGCCAAGCATCTAAACAAACAATATGTCTTCTCCCCTCCCTCTCGCTCCCACTTTCATTATATTACCCAGCTCGTATCCCCTACAGCCTTCCCTCGAATTCGTGCAACCTTTCCTCCACTCTCACCCCATTCCACGTCTCTCTCCCTTCCTCATCCACACTCAACACTGGAAACCCGACCTGCTCAATCGCAAAACTCGCCGCTACGTGGCCCCACGCACATGCCTCCTCAATCGACTTGCCGCGGGCGAGTGCCACCGACAGGCCGCCGAGAAATGTGTTGCCACCGCCTGTCGGGTCGACTACCCTTGTACTCGAGTCTACGTCGTCTTCGGTGGCCGTAAACCCTTCGCCATAGTACGCTGGCACCCATTTCTCGATGCCCGGGTCGATCTCGATCTCCTCGCGCGCAACCCGGCCTTCATCGTCTTGCATCAACCCCGCGAAGAGAGCTTCCATGTCGGTGTCGGGACGCAAACCCCCACGGATGTACTCTTTTTTCTTCTTTTTTGGTCGCGGAGGTTCCTCTGCTGCCCCCTCTCCATCAATCTTCCTTCCAGACTGTTCCCCTCCAACAACCTTCTTCTTTCGCCCCCCGTTCCGCGCCACAAAACACCCCTTCTCGCCCGCCCTTACCACCAACGTGTAACTCTGCAGGGGCATACTCGCCAGCAATTGCTCGCATCCACGCTCGACAGCCGCCGTGTCCACGGCCGCGCCCGTCTCGGGATCCCGCCCGTCCCCGCCCATGAAGCCGGCCAGCTCGGCGTGGTTGGGCGAGCACACGTCCACCATCGGCAGCGTGTTGGTGCAGTTGAGCAGCTCGGTGGGCACACAGAGGTCTGGAACCGGCTCCCAGATGATCAGTGGCCGGGTGTACCCGTCCCCTGTCGGGTCATGCGATGGTGGGTTGGCGAAGTAGGCGTCTTTGCGCCGAGCCAGCATGTCGCTGACGAGCTCCTGGCAGCGTAAAGGACTGCAGATGAGGTGGATGGCTTTCGCTTGGAGGAGTGGGGTGGTCAGGTCGGTAGCGGTGAGGCGTAGTTTGGGAGTGGTGTACCGGAAGGCACGGTGGTCGGAGTTTTCGTCGGTATAGCCGTTCCACCCGCGGGTAGTGAGGCGCGAAGGGTCATGGCGGAAGACAGCCGAGGTCTCCCAGCTGTTGATCTGGGTGGTGATGGAGGGCGGGAAGTCAGAGCCTTGGTCAACGATCCAACCCACGGTTTTGGAGGACGGTGGTGGGGAAAAGAGACGGGCGCCTAGAGCGGAATAGGAGCCCGCGCCGCCGAGGATGTTGTAGACTGGTGGTTTAGGAGGCGGAAATTCGATTTCATCTAGACGGACGGTATTAGCCCTTTGTCTTCCGATATTGCGGTTGGTCAAGTGAAAAAAGTGATGGGACATCAATATCGAAACAAGAGTGCTTGGGTCCGACATGACCACACAGAACCGACGTTTTTGTGCACCGCCATAATTCATGTGCTACGACAACACAACAGTGTAGGTAGTAATAAGTAAGGGGGATTGGTTAATCATACCAATAATGAACATGCCTAAGGTCACGAAGTCAATCTCCTGGGAATCGGGAATGTCTCCATCAGTCTGTCCCGGTTCCACCTTCTCCAAGGCTCGGTCTTCGGACGACATATCTGCGCCCATCACCGGGTAGGGGACCACGATAACCGTTCGGCTGCAGACTGCCTTGGCAGGGAGGGCAAGAGAAAGATGGTGTGTTTTGAGGGGAGTCGAGCGCCAAGGAAGCCAAAAGAAGCGGTGATTGAACCTTCGGTCTTCGGCCTAGATATACAGCGAGGCTGCTCACTAACAGAAGAAGAGGGGAAATAAAAATAATCGAGGAAAAGAAAAGGAGGAAGACAACGTAGAAGAAGAAGCACGACAGAAAGCAGAGATGCGGTCCTTCGCCCTCACTGAGCTGAAACAGAGAAGCCGGACCGTCACTGGCTAACAGCCTTGGGCGTGAGAGTCTCGATCCGGAACTCTGCATAAAGTTAGATAAGGCAGTGACCGCCCTGTCTAGATTTCCAACAGGGCCACGGCAGCATGTGTAAAGTGGACATCCGCTTCAAGGCCAACAGCGAGTGGTCGACTCAGTATTATGTTTAACGTTACTAATGGGACTTTTCAAACTCTCAGCCCAGGTTCGCGTGGAAGTGGGGCATTTCGCAATGCGAATCAAAAGCTGAATTTCATGTTGAAACAAATCGAAAAATTCACCATGCCCGAGGAAGATGGTTCGAAAGACGAGGCACCATTAAGACACGGGCAACACCCGCTCCAAGCTGTGAATATGACAAGTGAAAAGAGATGTGATACTCCGTAGTCAAAATGAACTTTGGGAAGATGGAATGGAATCTTCAATCGCGGGGCGTCGTCACTGCCAGGCCCCACTCCAGCAGGTGCCTGGCACCGACAGCGCCCAGGATCATTGCAGCCCGAACAAGGGCCGCTGCAAGTGATTGGCCTGCAATCTGGTGGGGTCTGACACCCCCCTTGTCGGAGCTCTGAAGCTGCTGGGCGCCAGGGGTGTCTCAACCATCGACATCCCCTTTTGGCGCGACGGCTGCGTCAAGTTCAAGGCTTCCACCATTCCATCTCAACAACTTTTATATGCCGTTGCCTGGTTCAACTTAGCCTTACTAACGAGGCCGCGCAAGCGCTGCTAGCCACTACATAGGCAACAAGGTTTTTTTCCAGAACGGGCGCCGAGTACTTATATTCTCCACAAGTATATACTTTGTTGCTCTCGACTTCCCCCCGCGCGGCCCGACGACCACAACCCCCGAACGACCTCTCCTACTCTCAACACGCTCTCAGATCTCCACCATGGCGGCGAATTCGATGCATAACCTGACGACCTTGATTAAGAGGTGGGCATTTCGTTCTCGTTGTTCCGCCGTCGTCGGTAGTCGAGCTACCCCCAACGGCGCATATAACCTACGACTCGACACTGACACATGCCAGGCTCGAGGCCGCCACGTCTCGCCTTGAAGACATTGCCCAGTCCTCCTTCGACACTCCGCATCCCGCCGCGGGGTCTCAACAATCTGCCGCTGCCCCGAAGCCCGCTGCTCCCGCTCTCCCCCCTCCGGCGCCCGCATCCTCCGCGCCCCCCCAGATAGCGAAGGGGCCGACCCCCGTTCCGGCCGCCCAGGAGCCCGTCCCAGAGTTCATTGAAGAATTTGATACCCTGACCAGCCAGTCGCTTTCCAAGTGGATCAAAATCAGCAATGACATCGGAGGCCTGGTTGCCGAGCAGGCCGCCAAGGTCGTCAAGGCCTTCGAGGAGCAGCGCAAGTTTCTTTTGATCAGCACCAAGGCGAAGAAGCCGGACATTGCAGGGGCCGGCGCTTCCGTGTTTCAAGAACTTGTGAAGCCCATGGGTAGTCTGATGGAGGCTATTGTGAAGATCAAGGAGGACAATCGCAGCGACAAGCACTACAACAACCTCAGCACTGTGTCCGAGAGCATTGTGGCGCTGGGGTGGGTCACGGTTGACGCCAAGCCGTTCAAGCACATCGAATCCAGCTTTGCGGCTGCCCAATTCTGGAGTAACAAGATTTTGACGGCTAATAAGAACAAGTGAGTGCAACCAAACAGCACGGAGAATGCTCAACGCTGACTTTTCGCTGTCACAGAGACGAGCAGCAGGTCGAGTGGGTCAAGGCATTTACCCAATTCTTCCGCGACTTCACCGAGTACGTGAAGAACTACTTCCCGAGTGGCGTTCCCTGGAATCCGAAGGGTGTGCCGGCGACCGAGGCAGCTAAGGCTGTCAGCGCGCCTTCTGCCCCGGCCGCACCGGCGCCCCCTACTGCCGCTGGTGGTGGCCCTCCTCCTCCTCCTCCTCCGCCCCCGCCAGGTCCTCCCCCGGTTCTCAAGATCAACGAGCAAAAGGCCGAAACTGGCGCGCCCAGCGGGCTCGGCGCAGTGTTCTCGGAACTCAACAAGGGCGAGGACGTCACTAAGGGCCTGCGGAAGGTGGACAAGTCCGAGATGACGCACAAGAACCCATCCTTGCGCGCCGGATCGACGGTTCCTGAACGCGGCGCGGCTGCTGGAAGGGGTAAGAGCCCCGCGCCGCCAGGGACGAAGCCGAAGCCGGAGAGCATGCGCGTCAAGAAACCGCCCAAGAAGGAGCTTGACGGGAAGAAGTGGACGATTGTGAGTTTCCGGGTCTCTCGTATGCTGGCCCATGATAGGATTGCACTAACAATCACGTAGGAAAACTACGACAAGGAGCCCGCCCCCATCGAGATCGAAGTCTCCATCGCTGAGTCCGTGCTCATTTCTAAAGTCAACAGCAGTACCATCATCCTCAAGGGCAAGGCCAACCAGGTCACCATCGAGAACACCAATCGGCTCTCACTCGTCGTTGACTCGCTCATCTCTACCGTTGATATTGTCAAGTCGGGCAACTTTGCACTGCAGGTCATGGGGACCATCCCGACTGTGTTGTTGGATCAGGTCGACGGCGCGCAGATTTACCTCAGCAAAGAGAGTTCGGCCACGCGACTGTACTCAAGCAAATCCTCGAGCATCAACCTGAATGTCCTTGCGGGTGATGGGGAGGACGAGGACTACAAGGAGATACCACTGCCGAGCCAGATTTGCTCCTGGTTCGATCCGGAGAAGGGCGATGCTGTGAATGAAATTGTCTCGCACGCGTCGTAAGAGGGAGTAATAGGGAGCCACGGCGAAGGTGAAGCGGGTACCGGCTAGTTGGATTTATAGGAGTTGGGAGGTTGCGGTCAAATATATAGCCCAACTGATGTCCAAGGCTGGCGGCGGTTATCCGTATTGGATAGTTGTAAAAGGCATTGTATAAGACAGCGGTTCGGTGCATCATATATGTTATTTCTGTTCCTGTGTCATAAATCGGCAGCTAACTATCAGGAACCAAAGCGATCTTTGCAAGGCCATACTCCAGTATCGCCATCTAATCTAGCTCCATACCAGCCACTACCCAAACACCTATCTTCCTTCATCCTGAGTCATCCCACTGTGCACTATTGGAATTCTAGGCCAACACAATCCCCAAGCCGGGTGTAGCACGCAGCAGGGCACTCAACCCAAGCAGGATAGAATCCGGCATATTCCCAGTCGAGGATGGCGGTGATCTTGAGTGTGGATGGGTCGACGAGAATGTTGTTCTGGTGCAAATCGTTATGGCAGAAGACGTAGGGTTTGCTAGGCAGGGTAGTGGCTGGGCTTGGTGAATTCGGGAGCTGTGGAGAGCCCGTGGGAGAGTCGAATGTTTGACTGAACTTCTCCGATAACGGCGGGAGATGTAGTTCATCTTGTCCTTCTTGTGGCCCTGGCTGTGGTTGATGCAGCCCACCTTGTTGTTCCACATGGAGTTCTTCATCCCCTCCCCAACCACGGGTCTCGCTCTCCCCCGAAAGTTCTTCCCCGTTCCCTCCCGACCGAAGCCTCACAGGGGGCACCACCAACCCGGTCGGACCCCCGAGCCGGTCCGACCGCAGCGTCTTGAGTGTAGCTACGTGTTTGGCTAACTCGGCCAACACGGTCGGCTTCTGATCTTCCCAAAGACACGACAGTTCAACGCCCGGCATTGCTTCGGTCATTAGACAGTAAGCGCCGTCCGATTCGAAGTATGCCCAGACCCGGGGGACGCTGTGAGAGTTCGGTGTCAGTTGCAGAGCACTTTAGATTTATGTATGCATCGCTAATCAAAAGTTTGGCCAACTAGCCCCTTATTCCTAGGCGGAGAAAGGGGGCTCAAAATCGATACAGTAAAAAAGGGAGGATCAACAAAAGGGCAAATGCATGGTAGGAATAATAAGGAAAATAGCTACCCACGGCAAATCCGTATTCCGCATCACAAAATCCAGCGCAGCCGCCTCATTCATCAGCCTCTCCCTCGCCAAGTGAGGGACATGAACGGTTGCACCATCCGGCCCTGTCTGATACTCATCCGGCCGTAGACTGCGCTTGAGAAAGACGGCCGGGGCACGGTAGTATTTCCGTTCTTTCGTTGTTGCGATGCAAGTGGACTCGGAGAGAGGCGCAGGGAGTCTTGGTTTGGAGGGTGAAGTGGTTATCAAGGAGGCTGTTGGGGTGGTTGTAGAGGGGGCCATGTATTTGGTTTCCATCTCCGTTGACATGACGGCGCAATAAGTCTGGGGGACTGAGTGCTTAGGGAAGGTGAGGGAGAAGACGACTGCGCGTACTGAGGGGGAATTGAAACAGATTTAGGCGGGGAAGGGAGGGCTGCTCGGGAATCATCCTTCAAGAGTCAATATCAAAAACTACCCGCCAAGGCGTCCGTTGAAGGCAACCGACGCCGCCTTCGAACGACCAATCGCGCTAGGGGCTGTAAAAGCAATGCCGAGATCCTTTCTAGGAATTTCGGGCATCCTCCGCATCTCCCCGGGCGTGACCTTGTGACCTCCCGTATCTACGCTCAGTTACGGATGAAACAGGAACACCAGACCGGGAATTAGGCACACAACAATAAAAAATGTCCACTTTTGGCATCTGTCTATGACAATCAACACAGCAAGTCTAACTCTAAGATGAAGACTGTGTGAGAGGAAAAGGGAAAATCATGCATCAAAATGCTCCCCCACTGAGGTATAAATGAATATTGAACAGTTCGCTAAAAGTAAACAATAACGAGCACGACGACGCCAATACAAGTCTACCACATGCCGCTGCTAGCCCGCTCTCCCCGAGTATCCAAAGAGGAAGAGAAAAAGGCTTCAGTCCGGGAGGTACACTTCCCTTTGTTTTCATTTTTTTTTTCGCTTGTTTTAGATCTTGGCCTTGGGAGTCTCTAGCGTGGGCACCAGCAAGTCGCGCATGTCGCCAGCCGCCTCGTTGAGGTAGAAGCTCATCTTGTCGCTGCCGAGGCCCTTAGAAACGATGTTGAAGTTGATGCTACGGCCACAAGTTAGAAACGGGGAACTCAATAATCTCAGAACTTGGCGATTTGCTGTCCTTACCTGTTCTCGTTGATCATGTACGCAATGCCAAACCCATCGTCGATGACCTGGCTCCAACCGTACCCATTGAAGTACTCGGAGCTCAGCTGGCTGGTGGACAGATACCACGAGGAGGAGTAGCCGAACGCCGGGTCAGCGTAGATGGCGGGGACTTCCTGTCCCGGCTCAAGCAGGCGCTTGAGGCCAAACAGGTGGCGGTCGACACCCTTGCCGTCCGAGGCCGCGCTGATGTACTCAATGTGTGAGGCGACAGCCTTGCGGAAGAGTGCGATGCGAGTCTCGTTGTCGGCCGACTCGTCGCCCATGGCGCGGCACCACGCCGCGCTATCTTCGGACACGGATCGGCACGTCTCGGTACGGCCTTGCTGGAAGCGCCGGGTGGCGGCGGACTCGTAGGTCGGGCGGTTCTTGCCGTACAACTTGAAGTAGGCCAGTTGGATGATCATTTGTACGTACGCGTCGGGCGAGCACTTGAACTTCTTGATCAGACCCTTGCCGTAGCCCTGGTAGGCTTGCACGGCGAGCTGGTGCTGGCCGATAACGGCACCAAAGTCGTGGATGGCGCGGTCAATCTCCGCTTGGACCTCCTTGGTGACAGTGAACTTGACCGGCTGCGGGTCCGGCAGGTGGGAGCGAACAGTCGGGTTAGAGAAGTCGAGCTTGTTGTTGACGATAACCTCGTTGACATAGTCGTTAAGGCGGTGCGTTGGCGTGCCGTCCATCATGCTGTGCTCACCCATGAATCCCGAAGTGCCGTTGTCGTTGACGATGAACTGCAGCGGCTTGTCGTACCAGCGGTTCTGACCGTCGCCGTGCCAGTACGCGTGCGCGCGCTCCTCGAGCGTCACAGGCCGGGCGTCGTCCAGGCAGACAACGAAGGAAGCTGATTCGATCGCCTCGAGCGCCTTGGCGTTGGACGGGTCGGCGGAGAGCAGGACGGCGCGAGCATCGGTCCACACGTCGCGGTTCTCTGAAGTCAGCGCACCCACGGCCGGGGCGCGCTCACCAGCGAGCTCGTAGACGCGACGGAAAGCCTGCTCGAGCTCTGAGGTGTTGAGCTGCTGGCCGCCGGCCTCGTGGACAATCTTGAAGAACTGGTTCTTGCGGATCACAAGAATGTGCTTGTTTTGGGCGTGGTCGAATTTGACCGGGTAGTCGGCGGGCTTGGCGGGCACGCGGCTGGCATTGAACATCCATTTGTAGCTGTCCATGCAGATGGGCAATTTCTTCATGTACTCGGGCTCGAGGCTGCCAGTGTCGACCTGCTTCTTGAACTCGAGAGCGGCAGTGGTGATGGCAGCGGCGCGCTTAGCCGGGTCGCGGCGCCTGCGGTCGTCGCGGTGCGAGTAAAAGTAGCTGACGTAGGGCACGACAGGGTCGCGGTAGCTGAGGTAGGCCGCGTCGTTCCACCACTCGTAGATCCAATTCTTGTGCTTGGGGTCCTCGCGGCGCGCGACCAGCTTCTCCTGCAGCTTGCGACCAGGGCCGTTAGGGGCAATGAAGTCCTGCACGGCCTTGGTGCTGGTCTCGAGTTCGGCAGTTGTGAGGAGCGGCTTGAGCGACTTGAGATAGCGGGCGGCGGTCTCCTCCAGGGTTGGCACGGGCAGCCGTGGGAGAGAGTCCTGGAATCGCAACATCGCGCCCTTGGACTTGTCCTCGACATACCCCGCCGGGAGGGAGCTGTTATTCCGTCTGCTTGCGGGCGCCATGGCGGTGATCCTCTGCTTTTCGGGTTCGGCGCGTGTCAACAAAGACGTTCTAGGAGATCAACCCAACACGGAATAAAAAAGGCACAAGAGCACTGACCAGTGGGGAGGCTGTCTGACGGGATAGGAGGGTTCGAAGAGCGGGAGACCGGACCTCTTTTCTCGCAATCGCGGCCAACATCACAACTTCCGTTCCAAGAAAGAGCTGGAGAAAAAAAGGGAGAAAAGGAAACGGAGAAGAAAATAAAATGGAAAAATAGAAATGAACCCGAAGAGCCGAGCCTCGAGTCTGGAACAAGGAGTTCGCCTCGACAACGTGTGTAAGAGTGACCAGGATGTTCTGGGAGGCCTGGGGGTTGGCAGCGGGGGGCCGGGGTGTGATTTGAGGTTCTAGCAAGAGCCGCGGGAGTTGACGGATAGCAAGAAATAACACGAGAAGTTCGGCGTTTTTTAGAGTCCAGCGACTTCGGGTGTCTGATTTGAGGCCAATACAGGGAAATTTCGCGCAATACTTTTTAGTCCGTCAATCAACTTGGGGTTTGCCGCGGTGTTTCGAGCATGGGACGATTTGTCCACTGTGTGTGAGAAGCGAATGTGCAGCGCCCGCATTTGGCCCGAACCGAGGCTAATTGCCGCTCTTAGCCTTTCGGCTTCCCCATCTTTCTCCAAACGGCCGCGGCTACCATGGGGCTCACTTTGCCCCGGCCAGTCAGCCGCACACCTCGAGGTCTGGTGCCACACGCCACAGGCTGACGTCGTTTCTGGTTTGCGGACCACCGGAGTAACACCCTGCACGTTGTAGGTGGACAGACAGTCGCCAGCAGCCTTTCTTCACATGCCAAAAAGCCGACTTTGCTCCCGTTCGACCGCTCGCGTTGTATTCTCTGCAATCCTTCTCAACCGTCCAGAAACCCCCAAAAATATCACTTAACCTAGCGAGCCAGCGACATGAGCAAGTGATATTAGCACACGACTAAGCTCGCTGTTCCCCCATTCAATTTCTGCATGCACACCCACCAATTGGGTCAGATGCAAAGCAAACATGGATAACCGGCTCGGCCGTCGGTGCCTCTCATCGGTACCGTCGTCTCGCTGAAAGATGTCTCATCTATCACCCGGTATAGGCACCTTGAAGTGTCTTGTTTCCTTGTCAACCAAACCGCTCAATGTGAGCGATAATCGGGCACTGGCCGCTAGTGACAGGGGGCTGCACAGCGTTCCACCACACCCGACCCTCCGACTTCCTCGATCCCTCTTGCCCACAACAGCTGCTTCAGATAGGATTACCGTCGGGAAATATCTTAAGATAAGGGCGGAATGGCCGAGTGGTCTAAGGCGGAGGATTTAAGTATTTTCTTAAATCTCCTCTTCTCGAGAGAGAGCGTGGGTTCGAACCCCACTTCCGTCAACTCTATTGTCACTTTTTTATTTTGCGATGACTTCCACTTCCACTATTACCTATAAGTACCACTCTATTAGGCCTGGCAAGCAAATCGCTTCAGCATAATCAGAGAGGGGTGCAACATATATCATATCATATGACAAATACATCGTGGTGTCAAAACCTCTTGCCTCCTAACCACCCAATAATATTTACCAGGCAGTCAGTTAGCAGAGTTGCCCTGCCATTCCCGGCAATTGATAGACAGGCGGGTGAACACAGGACAAGACACATGTAGAGGCCATCTCTTTATCACACTACTAAATTCGTCGGTCGCCCTCCTTTACTTCATGCCATTCATCTGGTTCGGCGTACCGTACTACATTTGCATATCACTACTCCCACACGAGCCCCAATACATAAATAACGTTACCCATCGACCGCCCTGCCGACCCTAGACGCCGAGAAGAAGCTACAGCCAAACAGAAAACCCCAAGGGAACGAGAGGTTAAGAGAAAAATAGAAGACAGGATAGGGTACGGTTAGTGGGGTAACAGAAACGAGAAAAGGCGGGGGCACACGAAAACAGACAACCGAATACACCTCCTCCCATCCGAAACACACCCGTTCCCGTTCCCGGACACCACCCAAAGTAAGACATTCCATGTCTAAGCTTCAAAAGTCTTCACCGGCCCCTCCGCACTGAGCGGCTGCACGGCCGCCACCGCCGGCGGCGCGTGGAACACGACCTTCCCGCCATCTGTGTTCACCTCCTGCGCCAACCGTGCGCCCTGTTCGCCGCCCACCGCCGCGGCCTGCTTGAACCCTTCCTGCACCTCCCGGACACGGCGCTTGAAGGCGAGGCGGTCCAGGAAGAGCTGTTGACGCGCGCGCTCGAGCTCGCGCCGCTCCGCCTGGAGAATCGATTCCATCTCGTTGAAGTACTGGAGCTTGAGTTGGAGTTTCTCGAGGGTGATATTGACGGCTGATGAGACGAGGCGCGTCATCTCGCGCTCTTCGTGCGAAGCGAGGCCGCCAGCGCGGGCGCCGACCGCGGCGAGGGGGATGCTGGCAAGCGCGGAGGATGAGGTGGTTGTAGTGGTTGTCGTAGTGGTCGTAGTAGTCGTCGTCTCGTGGCGGAGGTCAACGTCCATCGTGTCATCACCGCTAGCGCCCGCTTTCTCCTTCCCCTTTCCGTTGGTCTGCTGCGTATCGGATGATGCACCACCCTCGAGCTTGTTGCGCAGGTTTTGCTTAAGAACCTCGGCAGATTTGTTGGCGGCGGCGGCCGTGCTTGCGGGGTCTGCGAGGCTGGCAAGGAAGCCAACGACCGACATAACCGGGTTGTCGGTCTGGCTGAAGGGCAATTGCCCGCCGTGGCTGCCGAGCATCTGAAGCCCGATCGGGGCATCAAGACGCTCCGAGTCGAGGTACTTATCCTCAATGTCGAGCTGCAGGAACTGAAGCACACACTCCTCGCGTGTCCGGGTACCCACGTATTCGGAAATCTCGCTCCAGTCCTCGTCATATCGTTCCAGCGCTTCCAGTAGCCGCAAGATCTCAGCATCGCTCCACGGCGCATCCCGATCAAGAATCGACGAGTAGGTGGGATTTTCCAGGCGGGTGTAGTGAGCACTCGTCTGATTTCCAGGGAGGCGTCCTTCGAGGTAACAGCTTGGGCACAAATCGTACTTGGCCTTGTTGTTGGGGTCGGTCTGCGAGCTGTGGTAGTAGATGCGGGTGCAGTCGGTCCCGCAGTTGAAGCAGTTGACCTTGACAACGGGAGCCTTAGTCAGCTCATCGGTACCCGACACACCATTAGTGGTGGGCGCTTCGCCGTTGGACTTGTTGTCGCCTTTGTTCAGCTTGTTGCTCTTTGCATTGGCCTCGTAGATGTTGCGGCCGACTTCTAGGTTGAGCTCGCTCTTAGGCGCCGGGGTTGCGGCAGCTTTAGCCTCGGTGTCCTTGTTCTGTTTGCCTTCCGTGACGACGGGGTCGGCAGCCGGTTGCCAGGGCTGAAGACCACGGGGCGTGTCACAAATAATCTTGAAGTGGCCGGTGAAAGGGGGCCCGACATGGGAGGGCCGTTGATCGGTATCAACCTAGCAGAGACGTTAGCAACAATTCAATTTATTCTTGTAAACAGCCGTAGAAGCATCGTACCTGGTAGTTAATAAGGCCCCACTGCTCTAAGAACGCATGCACGCGCATGATGGCGCACACGTCACCCGCCAAGTTGCGCCTGCACGCCGTGACCGTGAGGTACTCGATAGGGTTCAATCGGTACGCATTGATCATGAAATCACGGTAATCTTTATAGACCACAGATGTCTTGCTGCGGTTCCTGTTGTTGAAGAACTCAGGGAGAGCCTTCCGTTCGATGGCATGGATGGCGTTCATGTCGAACCAGGTGCTGTAGCTGGGGAGAACAATGGCATGGGTCTGGGAAATCAGGTGTTCTCGGGCGGCGTTCTCGATGAACTCTTTTGTCTTGGCTTCACTTGCACCGTCTTGCCCGTCACCCTGCGCTGATTCGCCCTTCGACACATCGCCCATCTCTTCATCCTGACCCGTCACCTCGGCGGGGGGCCCTTCGGGCGCATCGAGCGGGTTGTCGGATGTGGCGCCGGGGGCGGGCGTGGTACTATCCTGCTTGATTGCCGGTCCATCGCTCATTTGGACATCTTGAAAAAGGGTAATGTTAGTGACACCCGTTTGTGTAATCCACCTATCCATCCCTGGCTGCATCCAACATACCTGCGTTCTGATCGTTGGCATCAGGGAGAGGTGGTTGCGCGAGAATCGGGTTGGCGCCCGGCGATGCACCATTTGTCGGGGTGCCGTAGCTAACCGAGCTCTCATCCATTGTGGCGGCGATGAAGTCGTAAAACTAGAAAAGAGAGCAACGTCGAATCCAGGCGAGCGCGGGTCGATGCACCAGCCACAATAAAACTGGGTGGCCAATCGAATGCGGGTGGTGAAAAAGCGCGGGTCCGGCAATGAAAAAAATGAAGTTGCAAGTGTTACAACCAAATGCCGAATCGACTCTTGATGTGAGCCGGCGCAAACGCTATTTTGGCGATGGTTGCAAGGAGGGGCGGTTCGTGATGGATCGCGTTGGAGAAATTGTTCGCGACGGACTGCAGCACGTCGAACAGGCGAAGCAAGCGCCAGCTCGAGTGCACGGACGCGTTCTGCGCTCCTCTGAGATTGTTCACTCACGTGACAGTGCCACTGTCTATAGAATAAGCCACAGCTCCAGCAACAATATGACTTTTGACACAGACCCCTGGTGCCGGCTCGTTACGGCTCTGGTGGACCCCTCCGAGCTAACCTCGGGCCGCTTCAATCCGTCGCTTGCGTCTTGAAATCGGAGTGTCTCGCCGGCCTTGTTTTGTGACGACCACCGCGAGCTGATCAGCGACCTCGACCTCCAATTGCTGCACCAAACACACCACCAAACCACCAATCCACTCCAAAATCATGCTGGGGGCCGGCCGCCGGGCATTCTCGGCGCTCTCCCGCCCGACACTGCGCAATGCGACGACTTCGACCCTCTTCCAGTCCCCGGCCGCACTCCGCCGTCTCCTCTCCGCCCTCGCCATCCTAGAACAGCGCGAAGGCAAGCTCAACACTGGCTCACTTAGCGCCGTAACCGCCGCTCAAAAACTCGGAGGCTCTGTGCACGGCTTTGTCGCCGGTAGCAGCATCAAATCCGTCGCCGACGAGGCCGCCAAGGTTGAGGGGCTCGAAAAGGTCATCGTGGTGGACAGTGCGGCGTATGACAAGGGCCTGCCGGAGAACTATGCGCCACTGCTGGTAGAAAACATCAAGAAGGGCGGGTACACGCACGTGGTTGCGGGCAATACGGCGTTTGGCAAGAACGTGTTGCCGCGGGTGGCCGCGCTGCTGGATTCGCAGCAAATCTCAGATATCACGGCTATCGAGGACGACAAGACGTTTGTGCGGCCGATTTATGCGGGCAACGCGATTGCCACGGTCGAGTCGTCGGATGCGGTCAAGGTGATTACCGTGCGGGGCACGGCCTTCCCGGCCGCGGCCATCGGCGGTGGCTCGGCGGCGGTGGAAGACGGTGTTGACCCCAAGGTGGAGAGTCAGACGGAATGGGTGTCGGAGGACTTGGCGACGTCAGACCGGCCGGATTTGGCGACGGCGGGTAAAGTGGTGTCAGGTGGGCGGGGTTTGAAGTCGAAGGAGGAGTTCGACAAGATCATGAACCCCCTGGCGGACTCGCTGGGAGCCGCGGTGGGTGCGTCACGCGCGGCAGTCGACAGCGGGTACGCGGACAACAGTCTGCAGGTGGGCCAGACCGGCAAGGTGGTAGCGCCGCAACTGTACCTGGCCGTGGGCATCTCGGGCGCGATCCAGCATCTGGCGGGTATGAAGGACAGCAAAGTGATCGCGGCGATCAACAAAGATGCGGATGCGCCGATCTTCCAGGTGGCGGATGTTGGGTTGGTGGGGGATTTGTTTGAGAAAGTGCCGGAGCTGACAGAGAAGTTGAAGGCGTAGATAGGAAGTAGTGTATGCTCCCCCGTGTACAGGGAAGGCTTGCTCTATGATTTTACAGTAAATGTACAAAATGTTCACACGCCACACACCACAAATGACGCCTGGACTTCTTGGTGTTTTTCTTCACCTTAGCACCCCAAGCATTTGCGCCGTGCTTGTAAACTTCTCCCTCTCCTTACCCACCCCCTCGCCCCTTTCCCTCTCTGCCGCATCAATCTTCTTCCACCCCTCCCAATCCACCACCCTCGCTTTATCCAGTCCTGAACTCCTCGAAACCTCAGCCTTCACCCCCTCCCATCCTGTTACCGTCCCACTCTCACCCCCACTCGCGCTACCATCTCCATCATGCAGAAACTTCACATTCCCACTATGCCAATCCTCTGCGACCGCCTCCGCTGTTGCGAATGCGTCCTCCATCGTAGAGGCAATCACCCCCGTCGGCCCACGTTTGACCCAACCGGCACAGTATAGTCCCGGGAAATTCCCCAGTGTCATGGCTGCGTCTCGGCCGCGCACTTCATGCCGGACACGCCCGCTAGGCCCGTCGTTGCTGATCACACCGCGGCGGTCGTCGAAAGGGATCTCGAGCGCGGCGAACTCTGGGAGCGGCTGGGCGCGGTAGCCTATGGAACGGAAGGCGAGAGGGGATTTGAGCGTTGTCGTGGTCGGTTGTCCATCGTCTTCATTTATGGCTGGGAGGGCGTAGGCTTGTGGGTCAAAGAGAGAGGGGGAAAGTGTGTTGCGGGCGAACTGAGTGGCGGCGAGTTGGTCAGGGGAGGATTCTGAGGGGAGAAAGGCAGTTGGGGAGAGGAGGAAGTCGAGGGACCAGGACTTTAGCGCAGGGTTTTCGGCGTCGGTGAGACGATCGCTGGAGTGTTCGCTGAGGATCCCCATGAGTCGGCGAGGGGCGCGTGGGATTGCTTTGAGATCTGGTGGTATCAAGGAGCGTTCGATAGGGAGGTAGGCAACTCTAGGAAGACGCTTGAGTTCACGGATTTCTTTGGAGGCAAATGCGGCCTAGTCCGTATTAGTATTATTGGTGTTAAGGTATGAAATCCGGCTAGGAGAAAGCATACCTGCATCGGACCTCGGCGGCCAACAATGTGCACCCGCTTGACTTTGCTTTGGGACAGCGTTTCGATGGCATGTTCTGCGATGTCTGACTTGCGCAGCACATCCACATCCTCCAGCAGCATTCTCGCCACATCAAGCGCTACGTTGCCCTGCCCAATAATGACAGCTTCTTCTCCCTTCGTGAGATCCGGGTTGAGATTGGCGTGCTCGGGAAGGCCATTGTACCAGCCCACAAACTCCCGGGCCGAGTACACGCCCTTGAGATTCTCACCGGGGATGTCGAGGATCCGGTCTTTGGCGGCGCCGTAAGAGAACACGATGGCGTGATAGTGCCTTAGAATACTGGCAAGAGGGATAGTGCAGCCGTCCGAGTGGTCGCTTTTGTTACCGATAGAGACATTGCCGATGAAGGTGAAGTTGGGAGAGGAGGCCACCTCTTCAAATTTCTCTTGGCAGTTCTGCACCAACGGGTCAACACATGAACAATACGAGACGAATTATGTATAGAATAATCTTGTTCTACCTTAACTTCCGGATGATCAGGAGCCACGCCGAACCTCACGAGACCAAAAGGCACAGGCAAGGCTTCGTACATGTCAACTTTGGCATCTTGGATCCTGGCCATGGCCCGGTACGCGGTGTAAAACCCGGCCGGCCCCGAGCCAATGATGGCCATACGAAACGGCTGCCCAGAACGGTTGGCGACTGGTGTCGTTGAGATGCCCCTTGTTGATGCGACATTGACGGTGGTGACGTTTACAGTGGAGGGGTTAATAACAGCCGTTCTCAATGGCCACTGCCGGGCTACATGCTGCCGTAGCCTGGCGCAGCGGATCGGGAGCATGATTATGTGTAAGTCTCAAACAATGAGTCTATCATGTGTGTCCAGGAAGAAAATTTTTCAATAAAATCCAAAAATATGACATGGGAGAGTAAAATACAAAGTGATGTCCATCGAGTGTTGGTGTGACCCGGGATCCACTCTGTTACAGGTGTTGTCGGCGGGTCTGAGCACCGAGGACGGCCGTTACAGCTCGGAGCAATTAGGGCATCGCCGGCGGTCATCCGAGCCGAGCAAATCAAGGACCTGATGGGTGGAAACGACGTGCTCCAGCTCAGGTGCGCATTGGAGGTGCATCTTTCCCAAAACTAGTGTACGCAGAAGTAGTTAGGGCAGCTTGGAACAAATTCTCGTTTCTAAGCGGAAACGTCAATCCGTACATGTAGTTAGTAGGTATGGTACATAATTACAACCACTTTTGTTCCGGTAATGGGAGAAAGGTGGCATATAAGGTAGGTAGTTAAATAATACTTCGTACCTAATTCGAATACAGGATGCGAAGATTGTCCATACTGTGGGAATTTCCGATAGGTATCCTTTTGGATTAACTAGCGTGCTTTTGGTCCTGCGTGTGACGTGTCGATGTGCCTTCCTGTTCCTGACCAAAGCTGTGCATAGCCGCCGTTGACAATACCGTTGCCCAGTCAACCGCGACACCAAACAGGATCGCATTCATCCCACCACACCACCCACCTAGCCGCAGCCCGACTTCAAGTCTAGACTCAACCACATTTCACATGCATGCAGACGGGAAACTGTAAAATTCATGCGGTTTCTTCAGTTTCTTTGATTTTCCTTTTTCGCAAACTACGCTTCCGAATTCTCAATTCTTCCATTGACCTCAACACGGCCCCCACCACACCGACATCGCCAGCATCATGGGGGGCTCTCAGCCGCCCTTCATGTACCAAGCCATCAAAGATGATGAGCGGTTTCCCGCGGTCAACTTTGATCCCAAGGCTGTGACGCGAGCGAGCTACGAGCCCAAGAAACAAAAGGCGAAACCTGATGGACCGCTAGTATCGATCAATCGCCATCCCGAGTATGTTATACTTTCTCAGCACATCATCACCTAATCACCCCTCCGACAGCTGCGTATGATCAATGAACGGCCGAACTGACATTGAATTGAAGTGCACACATGGTCCCAAATGGCCGCTCGCGCTTTCGACCGATGGGCCGCCGCACCAAGGGCTGGATCAAGGGCATGCGTGTGGTGCAGATCGGACTCCGGGTCATTCAGATCACGGCCGCCGTTGGCTTGATCACAGTTATGAGCGTGGCGGGCCTGATGGGTTGGGTTATGGGCGTGACCGTAAGTACACTATCGTGTTGGCGTGTATGGTTGATTCAGACTTTTGTACTAATTCTCCCTTTCAGCTGGGTGTCGTCCTCGTACACTGTGGCTATAGCATTTTCCACCACTTCCGCCCGGCCGGCGCGCGCACCCCGGGTTCATCCGCTGCTTACCAACTATTTTCCGGCTTTTCGGACATCTGTGTTCTCCCTCTGTACGCGTATGGCGCGATTCTAGCACGGAACAAGAACGAAGAGTGGAAGACCAAGCCTCCATCCGACCCGAACGTGGTGCAGTACATGGTCCCGTCAGTGTACTACGGCCTGATCGGTGCGGGTGGCTTGCATCTCCTGTCGCTGGCCATTTCCCTGTGGCTCGGCTTGATGTTTAGGCGCATTGCCAACATGCCACCTGACATGAACCCGCTGGAAGCGAACCTGACCTCGCGCGTGGCACACAAGCGGAACAAGTCGTCTGTGGCTACGACGTCGACTTACTATGACGAGAAGAGCGAACGTGGTAGCCGGCTTTATGACGACGACGACGAGAAGCACAGTGTGCGCCCACGTTCGATCCCGTTCATGCACACTCGCCAGGGTTCTGATCTTTCGTCATTGGAGTCTTCCACCCGCGATTCACGCATCAACCTCCCCAGCCGCCAATACCAGGTTCCCGCCAGCCACCGCAGCTCGGTGTCGTCCCAGGATATCGACAGAAAACGCATGTCGGCACCCCCCTCGCCGTCGAAGCAACGCGCCTCGTACATGGAGATTCCCCTTGGCGAAACCGGCTCTGACCCCGTCTCGCCGTCGCAAACTGCCCAGCCGCGCCCCGCTAGGTTTACCGAGACCTGGTACACATCCGAGAGCCTGATCAGCCGGACCCAGAAGCGGAACCGCACCAGCGCCCAAGCCCAAAACCAGGGCCATTGCCAGAGCGCGAGTGAGGATGCTCAAAACGCGGCCTACCATCGTGCTGCGGCATATGCGTCCCTCGATGCGTCTGATCCCGATGACGACTCGGACAACGACATCACCGCGGCCGCCAACACCTTCTACACCCCCGCCCAGCGTGGTATCGACCACGACAACAACAACGACGACAACACCTACCATCCTAACCCTCTCCGCTCCCACCCCACCGACACCACACCCACTAACATGAACAACACCCCTCCCTCCTCAACACCCGCTTCCGCGGAAGCCAGCGCAGCCCGTCGTCCCCGCACCCCTTTCTCCCGCCTCCGTAACTCCGTGCTTTCCACCATCTCCCTCAACGACCGCCGCGTCTCAGGAAGCCAGGACATCACCGACCAAACCCAGCAGCAGATCCAGTCCCGCACGCTCCAGAAGAAACCGAACGTCCACCAACAGCGATTGCAGCAGCGAAATAGAGATTCCTCGATCCAGGCGGACAGCGCTTTCTTTTCCAAGCCGTACGGCGAGCTCAAGGCCGCGACGCCGCCGATTCTTGTGGGTGGGAAGGAGCCCTCTTCTGATGATGAGGAGGGTGTTAAGGGTGGGCCAGCGATGGGCAGCAGGGTGGTGTCGTCCGGGAATGATTACGGGTACGATTTGGGCGTGAGCATGGGAAGGAGGAATGTGAGTGGTCGTGCTGCCGAGGAGGGTAGAGCCGGGGCTGGGGCTGGGGAGAGGTGGTCCCGTTATTCGGTCCTGAATGAGTGAATACCGAGAGGGTGAGTTTATTGCGAGGTGAAGGAGAAGTGATGGAACCGGGGGGGGGGGGGGTTGGAAGAGGTGTTAGGATGTGAAAGACACATCAAGTCGGAGGGTGGATCAGATTCGCATGTTGGGGGATCTCATCTTGTCTCGTTTGTTTGGAGTTAATGGTATGATTTATGATAGTGATGATGGCAAGGATACGGGGATGTTGGATGGATGTATGGATGTACGGATACATGTCAGTCGTAGTGTCTGCAAATGCTCATTGTTTCAATTTCTGTCCAAAAAATTCGCGTTCATGCGGGTATTCGTAGCAAGGAAACACGCAGAAAGCAAGCAGTTTAATCCCGGAAACCATGCGCCAACCAGACATTGAGCACTCCTCTTAAAAGATGACAGGGACCTCTATCATTATCATTGCCCTCACTCAATCACTCCTTCCTCTCTCTCGCCCAAGCACCCCAATCCGTCCTCTCTCCTTCACCCTCCATCCACCCCTTCCCATCCCACGCCCCTCCCAGCCCACACAGGTGCCTCATCGTCGGCCGTCCATGAGGACAATTCCACGGCTGCTCCATCTCCCCCATGTGCCGCACCACCTTTTCCATCTGCCGCCGCGACAACGCCCGCCCGATCATGATGCTACTCCGACACGCCCGCATCGCAAACATCTTGCGCACCTTGCTCGGCCGAGGGACCGTACTGGCGCTGGAGGTGGGGTTGTCGGCCAGCAGAAAGATAAGCTCTTCGAGGTCGGCGACGGAGAATGTGGTTTCGCGGCTGAGCGGGAGGCTGAGAAGCTGCACGCGCGATCCGACGGGTTGGGCGCCGGATGTGTCGACGTGCACGGTGAAACCGTTGCGCTCGAGGTCTGGAAGGTGTTCGAGGATGATTTCTTCTTCGAGTGCGGTCAGGTCGAGGGTTTTGGGCTGAACGAGACGTTGGGATTGGACCGTGGTGGTAGCTTGGAGGCGTTCGAAGTTGTATTTCTCGTCTGAGGCGTGCTGGTCGATGATGAAAAGCTCATCGTCATCGTTTGGAGATTCGCCAGTGTCTTCGCGCCCGGTAGTAGGGCAAGGCGCTTCGCGGACGGCAAGGACGAACCCAAGATTGAATTGCCCCACGATGCGCATCTGGGCAAAGTCGGATTTCGAAATTTTTAGTGATAGTCTCTCCTCCGCATCGTCGGCGTCAAGACCGTCCGGCTTCACGTCCGGTGTATGGCTGCTCGCGGCGGCTGGTAAGTGATCTGCTAGGCTGGTGATGCGGCGCTGGATCTCCTGTGTGTTGATCTTGACTTGTTGCGCCAGGTTCAGGGTCATGTCTTTGCGTTTTGGCCGTCCCTTGACAAACACCTCCGATCGCTTCTCACCCTCCTCGCTCGGCCCGGCTGCGGCAGACGCTGCGGCATCAATCATAGTTTGCGCCCCTTGGTCCTCATTGGCCGTCTTTACGTCATCCTCGACATCATCTCCATCATCCTCAGGGTTGTCATGGCGGCAGGATGGTGAATGAGCCAAAGGCTCATCTGGAGTGACCGGCCTGCTGGAACACTCGGTATCCCCCGTTTGCTCTGTATCTTGGGTTTCCCCAGAGCCCTCTTCTGCTTCTTTAGCATCCCCACCATCCCGTGCCTCGTTTTCATCTTGGGAAACGAAGAGAGCTTCCTCTTCGTCTTGGCCATCCTCGCTCAGCGCCTCAGAGGAATCTTCCGCATCCTCCTCCATGTCTTCGTCCGGGTCTGACAGGTCCTCAATATTCTCTTCAGCATCATAATTAGGATTCGCCGAGGCAGAGAACATTTGGGAAAGACGTCCACCGAACGACGGCAGCGGCGCCTTTTTCTTCCCCTTCGTGGTAGCCACTTTCGATGATCGTGTAGGCTCGTCCACCTTGAGCCGCTTCGCCGGATTTCCGATTACGCTCGTTACAGTGCGGTCCCCGATAGTGATGGTGGCTACCTCTGAGGTAGTCCGTTTAGACAGCCGGGTGGCAGTTGTGTTGATTGCTCTTGGCTCTGGTGGTTGGGATGGCGGAGCAATCGCAAGAACCGAGGACTCAACCTCCTCATCGTGTTGTTCTAGGTCTCCCTTTTCAGGTTCTATAACCTGGGTCGGGCCGCTACCAAGTCGTGGACTATGAGGTGGCTGGTCGTCCGAACCTTCCGCCTCTCCCTGTCCCAATGTCCGCTGCCGCGCTACATCCTTGCCCTCAGACTCATCATTCGCGTTGGATTCAGCTGCTGGACCTGCTCCTCGGCTGCTTGGCTCTTCATCCTCCTCCTCCTCCTCCTCCTCCTCCTCGCTCTCGGGTTCGTCCTTGCGAGTCGATGCTGAGCGTTTGTTACTGTCGGGACTATTCGCAATCCAGCGAGACAACAGCGTGACCGTTCTTGACGAAGTTGCGGGTTTAGATGACGTTTTCTTTTTGGCCGGTAGCTCGTCATGTTCCTCTTCACTTGCACCTTCCTCCTCCGCCACATCGCCAATGTTATCCTCGTCTTCACTCTCGGGGGCAGCCCTGCTCTTAGCCGCGCTGCTGCCCTTAACAGAAGCTACTGACCACGCCCGGCCGCTCGCCGTTTTGAAGGGCGTCTGTTTCAACGCCGCTACCTGGGACACAGGAACCGTGACGTCCTGCGTCTCAAAGAGTTCAACAAGTGATTCCCGCAGATTATCAAGCATCTGCCCCTGATCGTGCAACAAAATAGTTCGCTTGTCCGGGCTGACATTCACGTCGTAAAGATGCGTATCCAATTGGATATCTGCAAAGATAAAAGGCGACTGAGACGCGTTGTAGGACCGATAGACCTCGTTGAACACCTTCGCAAACTGGGGCAAGCCACAGGGACGGCCGTTGACGTAAAACATCTGCCTGTCGGGTGTCTGCCGGCCTTCGCCGTGCGTTGGACGAGACACATGGCCAAGGACCCGGACTTCGGTGGCACTTCCATCAGCGCGCGCCTTGCCTTTGTTTAAGGGTCCTGCCGTCGGTACTAGTTCGACTTTGAGGTCCATCCCGATCAGGGCGTTCATGGTTTTTACTCCAAATACGTTGATGATGTTCTCGCGGGTGGTAGGATTCCCCTTGGTTGAAAACAGGATCATGCGCTTGCCCTTAGTGGGTTGTTGCGAAACGGTAAACTTGACGCCGGTCTGCACACACGCGTACTGGTTTAGCAAGTTGATCACTTTTCCCCATTCCCTCTTGATGTTCCGTTCCAGCTCCCGGCGGCGGACAGGCAGGTTTCGGAAGAGATCCTCGATGATAACCGTGGTTCCCCGCTGGCCCGAGACAACGCCGGTGCTCTTGAGTTTGCCAGAAGTTTCAAAGTCGAGTTTGGTGGCGCGCGGGGCGTCTTCCTGGGTACACGTCACGACGGCGAAGCGGGACAAGGCGCAGAGCGAGGATAGGGCCTCACCCCGGAAGCCAAAGGTTTGCAGCTCCGAGAGGTCATCGTAGCTTGCGAGCTTGGAGGTGTAGTGTTTTAGCGCGATAGACTCGTAATTGTGTGATGAAATACCGGAGCCGTTGTCCTGGACTTCGATTGAGTCTAAACCTTGGTTCTTGAACCGAACATCTAGAAGCAACAATTAGCTAAATAAGTTACTTTGGACGGGCGACACGTTGCCTGCCTACCAATGGTGGTAGCTCCCGCATCGATGCTATTTTCTACCAGCTCTTTTGCCACAGAGCAAAGGTCGACGATGACTTGGCCAGATTGAATTTGATGGATCTGTTATAAACGTTAACCCCTGCGCTCGGAGTTGCATTCAGGAACGGGTTCTAGGCGAACTGTGCTAGACTCAATGGCCTTGATCGTGGCGCTGGATGCCATTCTCTGGCGTACTCATGTTCCGCCGCAACGCGAAAACACCAAATCTAATCGCTGCTGATCATATCACACTTGAAATGCCAATTCACCAATTATGATGATGATGATGATAAGGGACCAGGGCAGGTGTTAAGGGCCGAGATGGCCGATTAATCGAATGCACCTTGACGCGACATGGCACGCGAGAGCGCGTTCGATATGGTCTGTGCGCCCAGACCTAAAGCCGACCCCGCCGTCGGAGAGTCTCGCTGTGGCCAAAAAAAAGCCGAAGACGAAAGCTTAAGTCCAAGCCCAATCCATTAACATCCGATCGAATCTTTACAGATTTTAATTGATATATTCTTTTTCGTCCTTTTTTTCCACTTTTTTTTTTTTTTTGGAAAATTATTCTTTTTGGTTTTTTTTTCACTTTGTGTCCGTCGAAAAAGTAACTAAGTTATCCAGGGACTTCGTCTGCCGCTTTTTCTGGCCACAGCGAGACAGTTCAACTCCGCCCACGACGTTTCCCACCAATGTATAGGGCCGTCGAGAAGAAATTTTACAAGGCACCTACTTGTCTAGCTTGATAGTTACCGTCCATGATACCTCCACCTTCTCCCGTCCCTTGCCCGTTCTCTACCTTATCTCTCAAATTGTTCCAATTAACTGCAATATATCTCCACTAATATCACAGAGTGTTAGTGTTGAGGTATTTCCACACCGGAGCACGACGGGCGGTTCTCGGCATACGAGAGCTCCCTGCTTGGCCGTCTCTCAACCAACCAACGAACCCCAGTGGAGGACTGATTCCGTTGGCATCACAGCTTCACAAGACGCCAAGTTCGCGGGCCGCGTCACGCCCCTGTTATGACGTTATGCTTGGCAAGCTACTGCGGTCCATCGGTAGATGGGGGTAACACGAAACAAGCTCAGATGCAGCAGCGCGTGTCTTTTCAAACCAAGCTTTCACCCACTTCAGCCAGAGCGATTGATCGTGGAAAACGTTGTATAATGAACTAATTGAGAAATCCAATTCAGGGTCTCCACTGCAAACCCTGATGGGAAGGAAGATTGAGAAGGAGAAAAGTCGCCGGTGGCTGGTAAGCACGCGATCGCCTAGCCGCCCCCCAAAATACGGGAAGTTGTCGGGCCTCTGGCGTGTGTGTGGTCTCGGATTTCCTCGTTCACGCCTTCCCACTCTCGTAATCTCACTGTCGCGCCCTTGTGATCAACAAGACTTGCATTCGGTGCTTCCAGCGACCACTTCGAGGAGGCTGTTGATGGAGTCTAACTCAAAACGCCAAGTTTCGTTCGCTAATCTCGCAACTCGAGACCTCTAAAAATGGATCGTAGACTGATATCGTTAATCATGCAACGACGGCATTGAGGGTTCGACCTACGAACACCGAGCCCCTGCCAAAGAGGTGATTTCTCGCTCGTGTACGATGTGGTGTAGTGTAGGAGGCGTTTCCCGCCGGCTGTTGGAATCCGGGCCGTTTTGAAATGACCGGGAGAAACGGGGGTCAACATCAAATCCCTTTGCCTAGCAGGATGATCACCTTATCGAACGGGAAAGTGCGAATCCTAGCACGAAACCTCAAAACTCAGTGGCACTGCAACACAGCGTCTCCACCCGCTGGAAACCCTGCCACTAGCATCGAATCAGTCTGCCCGTTTCGAGATGGGTCTGGGCCTCTCCCTAGAGCCGAGTGCCTGGCCAATAGTGGCTGCAGCGCCTGCAGCTGGCGCACTGCTTGCCAACCTTTGAGTGGGAAAGCCGCGGCCATCGTGCCTCCATCCTCGAAGCTGACCAACTCCCGAATCGCCGTCCTTTTTTTTTTGTTGTGCCCTCTTTGCGCGCGGGAAAGAAAAGGCTTTGAGGAGTGCTGGGCCTCGGCTTTTGGTGACGGGATCAGGCTGGATGCTCGCGCCGCTCGGCCTTGCGATTTAGTCTCCAAATATCAACTCAAAGCGGCCCATGAACCCTCTTTTCACCGCCGCACGAGTCTCTCGCTTGGCCCTTCCCCCATACGCAAAAAAACACGATCCCTTCGTGCCGCCGCCCTCAGGCAGGAATCCTCCGCCAACGGTCCTGCTGGGATGAGGACGCACTCGTCGGGATCGTCAGACGACGACGATGCTTCTCCCGTTGAGGCACCTCAAGTCAATTCCTCTCGTTTCAGCACGAAAGAATCCAGATCCTCCGCACACCCACCGAACAAGCTCGACCGCCGTCGCAGCGCCGACCGCCGACCCTCGCTTTCGACCACCCGACGTCCTAGCGGCGTCAATTGGCGCCTACCTGAATCGCGAAGCGGAAATGGCGTAGGAGAAAAGCGGCCATCGCCCGATCGCACCGCGCCACCGTCACCTCTGGGCTTCATCATGACAACGGCGAACCGAAATCTACGGACACGGGAGGTGGTCGCGGTGGAAAAGGTGCCAGAGACCGGCTCGCCAGCAGCGCGGCGACCACCATGGAAGAGCCCATGGGCAATCACGTTCCTCGCGCTCGTTGCATCGATGATCGGCCTAGGATTTTTGTTCGCCGTGCTTCATTCTTCGGCGACTCGACAGATCGATCCAAAAGGTTGTCGCATGTCTTATATGCGCCCATCCTACGCCAAGCTCGACGAATTTGATACAGAACACACGCGCCTTGCAAGCAAATACTCCTTGTACCTCTATCGCGAGCAAGGAATCGACCGCGATACCAAGGTTTGCGCGGCAATCTACAGCCCTGCTATCATCACTCCAATCGGCTAATTTGCTCTTGATCAGGTCCGCGGCGTCCCTATCCTTTTCATCCCCGGCAACGCCGGAAGTTACAAGCAGGTCCGGCCCATCGCAGCGGAAGCGGCCAACTACTTTCATGATGTTTTGCAGCACGACGAGTCCGCGATCCAGGCGGGCGCGCGCAACCTAGATTTCTTCACCGTCGACTTCAACGAGGATATCAGCGCGTTCCACGGCCAGACGCTGCTCGACCAAGCCGAATATCTCAACGAGGCGATTCGATACATCCTTTCCCTTTACCTAGATCCGCACATTTCTGACAGGGACCCCGATCTGCCAGACCCCACTTCGGTGATAGTTTTGGGACATTCCATGGGAGGTATTGTTGCACGCACTATGCTAGTCATGCCAAACTATCAGTCGAACTCGATCAACACCATCATCACCATGTCGGCTCCACATGCTCGTCCGCCGGTATCGTTTGATAGCCAGAGCGTGCAAACATACAAAGACATCAACGACTATTGGAGGCGGGCCTATTCGCAACAATGGGCTAACAACAATCCCTTGTGGCACGTCACTCTTGTATCTATTGCAGGTGGCGGTCTCGATACCGTGGTCCCGTCCGATTACGCGAGCGTCGAGTCACTAGTTCCGGACACGCATGGGTTCACTGTGTTTACTTCGACAATCCCGAGCGTGTGGACGAGCATGGACCATCAAGCTATCCTTTGGTGTGATCAATTCCGGAAGGTGATTGCGCAGGCGATATACGACGTGGTGGACGTACATCGGGCTGCACAAACTAAGCCTCGCGCCGAGCGGATGCAAGTGTTTAAAAAATGGTTTCTCACCGGCATGGAAGCAGTGGCAGAGAAGACTGCACCTCGGTCCGAGCCCACAACTCTTCTCACGGTCGACGATAACTCCGACTCCATCATTGCGGAAGGGGAACGCCTAGTCTTGCGCAATCTAGGCACTACCGGAGTTATCCGCGCACACCTCATGCCGATCCCCCCCTCGGAATCGCCGGGCGTGAAGCGCTTCACTCTTCTAACCGACGCGAAGCTTGACAAATCAGGGGACCATGAGAAGTTAGAGGTCATGTTTTGCAGCGTGGTTCCGTCGCAGCCGAGTCAATCCGGGGCCGGCCTCGCTAGCCAAATCGATCTATCCAAAGGAATTGCTGGGTCCACGCGGTTGGCTTGCAGGACAACTGGGCCGGATGTCATCTCACTCCCAGCGTCGACTCGTGCGACGCGTTTCCCCTTTTATACAGATGGGGAGAAGGAGATCGTACCGTTTTCTTATCTGGAATACGGCGTAGATGACATCGCCGAGCATCAGTTTGTGGCGGTGTTGGAGAAAGCAACCACGCCAACGGCCAACTTTGTGGTTGCCGAGTTCAGTGATCAAACTCAGTCACGCCGAACACGCCACATCTCTCTTCGAAGCCTGCTTGCCTTTGGGATGAAGCTCCGCCTCCCTGCCGACCGACCAATGGTCTCTGAGATTAAGGTTCCGTCGCTCCAGTCGAGCCTGCTTGCTTACAATCTCCGAATCAGCCACCAAAACTGCGATGGGAAACAAGAGCTGTTCGCCCCCTTACTGCGGCAATACCTGGCCGAGCCTTACGAATCCAAGTACTTTGTCAATGCACACGAAGCGACGGTCAGCCTTCATGGTGTTGCTCCCTACGTTCCGCCGCCGCTCACGGGGAAGTTGGAGGAAGACGGCCTGAGCTTCCAATTCTGGACCGACCCGACCTGCAATTCCGCCATCCACGTTGAGCTCACTGCTGATTATATGGGCAGCCTCGGCAAGCTATACATGCGCTACCGCACTGTCTTTGCGGCATTTCCCCTCTTCATCGTGGCCCTAGTCCTAAGGAAACAATTTCGAGTATACGACAACACAGGGGTCTTTATCCCCTTCTTTGAGGGGCTGGATCTGTGCCTAAGACAGTCTATTCCCTTGATGTTGGTTTCACTCATCTTCCTTACGCTTGCGACACGAGACTCGACCCCGGCCAGCAGTACCAACTTCTGGCATTGGAGAAATGGCACATTGTCCATCATGGACTTTCACCAGAACGATCTTTTGATCGGTACTGAGGACCCTCTGTTTCTCTTCCTGATCCCCTTGATCGCAATCGTCTGCGTCGGGGTCTGTTCCATCATCAATTACATGGCACTCGCTTTGACACGGTTGCTGGGAGTCATTGCGAACTTGATCACATTTCGACCCGGATGGACTCGGAATGAGGACAGGGGCAAGGCGGCACCCGGTGCCTTCTTGGTTCCGTCCCCTAGACGCCGCATGATCACGGCCGCCGTCTTGCTGCTGCTTGTCACGACGGTGGTGCCTTATCAATTCGCCTACCTTGTGGCTTGCCTTGCGCAACTAATGACGACCGTCCGGGCGCAGCGCATTGCCTCTGAGCTGCGGTCGACGGCCAACTCCAACTTCTACAACTACGCCCACTCCATCTTTGTCCTCATGCTCTGGGTTCTCCCCATCAATCTACCGACCTTCGTCGTATGGATACACAACCTCACCGTCCATTGGCTTACTCCGTTCACCTCACACCACAACGTCCTCTCCGTCATGCCCTTCATCGTCCTTGTCGAGGCCCTTACCACGGGCAAGATGGTCCCGCGCATGGGCAGCCGGCTCAAGTATGTGACCAGCATTCTGCTGTTTTGTATCGCCACTTATGCAGCAGTGTATGGCGTTACGTATGCCTACACGTTGCATTATCTGGCTAATATCCTGGCGTTCTGGTTGGCTGTTGTTCACTCAACTTCAGACTCGTGGTCTGTATTGGGCTTCAACGATCTTTACACATGGGATACCAAGGACCGGAAAAGGGGGAAGGAGCCATGACCATCCTCTTTTGGCGACGGGGCTTACGTATCCCAGTTTGGCAACGAGACAACAACGAGACACCAATCACGTTTTGATACCCATTCCACCAAATTCGCCTAGCTTACAACCATCCCGATCTACCTATCCTTTGCGAAACCTATACTTTCCACCCCCGCCGACGCCCTCACTGCTACATCTATTCCTTCTAGGTCCTTGCGTCATTACGCCAAGGATGGGCGAGAAACCAGCATCTTCATTTCGCTGGGAGCGCAGTCTCCCGCCTTTTTTATCTATATATTTCACAAGCACGGGCGGCGTCTTGGCGGTTCATTCCATGCTCAGCAACACCTTTTTCTCTTCTTCCTGGTCCCATGGACTCCACAGCGCAGCATTTTCATCAGTGGGTTCTCCGCACTTTGAGTTGGTTCTTTGCGGTGTTGTGCATGAAGCGGGCCTTTGTCTTTTTAATCTCTTTTCCCTTTCTACCTCTCGGCACTGCCCGTTGAGTTGGTTGCTAAACTTTTGGATACCTGTCGGTTCAGGTCATTGTGTTGGAGTAGGCGAGGCGTATCCTTTTTTTGACTTCTTCCCGCCTTCGGGCTTCTTACCTTGTGGCTACCTTAGAAGGCGGGTGGATGTTATGAGAGGGGGTCTGATCTTCTCATGAGGCGTCACAGGGGCTCTGGCCGGGTTTGGCCGGGTTTGGATGGGACGAATTGACACGGGTTTGTGATTGATGGATTGAGACGAGCTCATGCCCTGGTGCGCCAGTAATGTTTTATGTTATTCTTTTCATGCCACTCTTCTTTTTTTGTCGCCAGTTAGATCGCAGACGCAGGAAGGAATAACGGCGCTATGGCAGGGTAGAGAAGAACAAGCAACGTGGGAACGGGCGGTTTAGCTGCTTGAAGCTGTTTGTGGCGCGTTGTTAGGCGGCTGACGCAGCGGACGGCCGCATGAGATGAGACGAAAGGGGTTTAATGTTTGGGGCAATGGTCCTTGCCAGACGTTACAAAACGGTACACAAGAGCTGTTGTATAAAGTGTAATGGAAGGTGAAGGTGTATTTTACATCTTGTATGAAATGAAGGTCCCCGAAAGACGAGTTCAATGAAATAGCTCCTATGTATATATGAACTCACTCTCTCCTTGCAATTAAGCACTGTGTTTCCGTTGTTTGAACTTCTTACGAGATTTGAAGATGGCTGGATAGTGAAGCAAGGACGCACTTCCATTTAACCTGGTCTCATGCACCAATACTACTCAAGTATCCGTACATAGAACGCCCCGGCAGTCAACAAACAAAAATGAAAACACGCTGAGCGAGAAACCAAGAAAGATCCCAAAGCAACAACACTCCGACGCCAGGTATATACACCAATCACCGTGCCCTCATTTACTTTCCATACCATATGCGATGGGCAAGGGCCCACGCCTTCCAGATCACACCTCGCCAGTCCCATTCAATGCGTTAAGGACGCGTGTATAAAATTTGCCGACCTGCGCCTGCGGAAACGAAATGTGATCGACAAGATAGTCAGGCAACACAGCGATCAGCGCATGGTCGCGGTTGGAGTCCAGTTGCGGGGTGTAGTTGCAGTAGGCTTCCCCGTCTTCGGACCGTACACCGACGGATAGCTTGAAATGTAGGGCTAGAGGTGAGGGGTCAGACACATAGTACGCAAGAATGGGGGAAGTTAAAGGCAAGCGGGAGGTTGAAAGTTTGAAGGGGGTTAACACACTCCCGGTCCTCCCAGTTTGAATACAATCAAACATGTCCAAGCCGTCATCACCTCGCTTGACACTTCGCACGATCAAACCCGTCAGATCGCCGTACAAGTCTTCCTTCTTCTGCGCAGCCTGTGTCGCTTCCGAGGCGTTGGTCGCCGCCAGTCGAGAAGCCACTGTCGAGCCCTTCATCGCGCTCCCCGGGACCTTATTTGAGGCGGTTACTGCGGCCGCTGCGGCCGCGGCTTCGGCGTTGCGCGCCACAGATAGTTTGAGGTTGAGGGATTTGATCTCCGATTTAGAGTCATTGAGGGAGGTGGCGAGGGCTGTGAGTTCAGTTTGAAGGGTCTCGGCCTTGGATTTGCTTGTGTCAAGCTGCTTTCTGAGGTTGTTAGCTTCCTTTGAGGCTTCTCTTTGTGCGGCGAGTTCGGCTTTAAGGCTGGCGATGAGTTGGTCGGCCGCTGCATATGATTAGCAAAGTTCGCAGTCTAGAAACGGGGGTGAGGGTGGTGAGCTACCCTTCGACTTTTCTTCAGACTGCTTTTTGAGCTTGTCAAAATTGCGCTCTGCATCACGCACCGCGACCTCTTTAAGATCCCTGTACCTATGTTCCAGGTTCTCAAACTTTTGCGTCACTTCCCCAAGACGACGGCGTAGTGCTGGATCGCCTTTTTCTGGAGACGGTATTTGTGAAGTCTTCCTCAATGCGCTGCTTGGGGCGCCGATTTTCCCGCGCCCCGGTTTTGCGCGCTCTGGAGTTTGCGCAACAGGCGAATTCCCAGGCCCGTCGTCTTCCTCTTCTTGTAGGTCGCTCTCCTCCTCATCCGGTTGCTGTGTCTCGGGAATTTCGGACACCTCCTCAGCCGTTGTATCAGGGTCGGGTTTCTTCCCCGTCGGTTTCCGTCCTCGCCGCGCGCCGGCGGTTGTTTTTGGCTCCTCGGCCTCGGCGGTCATTTTCTTTGGGCGGCCGCGGGCTTTCTTTGCTGGTGGCTCGGCTGCGGGGGGGTCACGCGCGTCCGCCATTTCCGTATCGTCTTCCTCCTCGTCGGTTGGTGCGGCTCTCTTGCGCCCGCGTGTCGTGCTCCTCGCTGGTGCTGCTTTTGTCGCGTTGCGCGTTGCTGCTGTTGTCGCTGGCGTCGGCTTAGCAACGCGGTTCGCGGCTGGGCGACCGGCCTTTCCTTTCTTTGGAGGCATCGCGCGTTGAGAGATTGGTGCTGTTCGTGTCAATGTAGTCACTCCTTTCGATTGTCGCGTGGCCCCAAGTGAGCTACCTCCAATTCCGTCGTCTGAGTCCGAATCCACCAACTGCAACAAGTGGGAGCGGGCCTTGGTCTTGGACATCGGCAAGGTGCAGTCGAAACTCGTATTAATTGGTAATTCCCGGGGCCTGTACTGAGGCTATCGTGGCGCGTCGGTGGAGAGACGCCACAAATGAGATGAAAGCGGTGGGCGGTGGACGCTGCAATTTGCGGGATTGGACACGCGAGGGGCAGCCGCAGCCTGGTTGCTCTGGTGCTCTCAAAACAACCATGTAAACAAACGTCACAGTTCCTGTATGACCTGCAATACGGTAACGTTACGATACCGTATTAACATTCTGATCCCTGAAGCCCGTTGCGTCCAGCCACTGGAGTGGCGCTAACACATGCGTTTCAGTGCCAAGCACAAGGTCGGACGGCCTCGCCCCAGCGTCGTTTCCAGCGATCCTCGGCGCGCAACGGCAACTCCCGGCGTCGGGCCCTCCAACCCGTTCACCAGCCTCAGGCCCCGTTTGTTCAACTGCACTCTGCTTCGACACTTGCGTCAAAGTGGACTGCAGAAGCGCAGCGCAATTCATTTCGCCGCGACACAATATGGGCGACCAGAAACGAATGAAGGATCTGTCGACGGGTCTTGCACTCGCTGCGGGTGTACGTAACAACAAGTTGGCCCCATTCGGTCGTGGTGTTGCATTCTAACATGTGCTTTGTGTCGCAGGTCTTCACAGCATACCTCTTTGCAACCGGCATCGTTGCCCCGTATATTTCCAGTCTCTTTGACCCCGACCGAGAGAAGAATGAGGCGGCTCGTGCCAAGGCGCAAGCGAATTTAAGGAGGATACGACGGCACCGGACCGGCGCCGCGGTAGACCAAGATGGCAACGATACATCGGAATATGCGGATGCGGTAGAGGAAGGCCTCGTCCTCAACGAGTATGAGAACCAAGTAGCGCTCGAAGTGGTTGCTCCAGGAGACATACCCGTCGGGTTTGATGCCATCGGAGGGCACGACGACATTATCGATGAACTCAAGGAATCCATCATCTACCCATTAACGATGCCACATTTATATCGGCACGGCGGCGCGCTCTTGGCAGCGCCCTCAGGGGTGTTGTTGTACGGCCCGCCAGGTTGCGGCAAAACAATGTTAGCCAAGGCAGTGGCTCGTGAGAGCGGCGCCTCCTTCATCAACCTTCACATTTCAACTCTGACGGAGAAGTGGTACGGTGATTCGAACAAGCTGGTTCGCGCGGTGTTCTCCCTGGCCCAGAAGCTTCAACCAGCCATCATCTTCATTGATGAGATGGACGCTGTCTTAGGGACTCGGATGAGTGGGGAGCACGAGGCCAGCGGCATGGTCAAGGCTGAGTAGGTTCTCCAGGGCTTCCGTGCGTCGCGGCTGCTTGCTAATTCAAATTGTCCAGATTCATGACTCTCTGGGATGGCCTCACATCAACGAACGCCTCGGGCACTCCCAACAGGATCGTTGTGCTAGGCGCCACGAACAGGATCAACGATATTGACCCAGCGATCCTCAGGAGAATGCCCAAAAAGTTCCCCGTTTCGCTCCCTAAATTCGAGCAAAGGCTGCGCATCCTACAACTTGTCCTCGGTGACACCAAGCGTGACGCTGAGAATCTAGACCTTGATTACATCGCCAAGGTGACTGCCGGCATGTCTGGCAGCGACATCAAGGAAGTCTGTCGTGACGCCGCCATGGTTCCCGTGAGGGAGTACATCCGGAAACATCGGGCGACTGGTGCGGGAATGTCGCAGGTGAACCCTGACCACGTCCGAGGCATCAGGACTGAGGATTTTTTCGGCCACCATGGCGGACAGAAACTGGCTGAATCGCAGCCCAGTCAGCCGAGCAGCACTGGTGCAAATTCCAAGATATCGGGTGACGAGTACGAGGATGTGGAAGAGATTCCTGAAGATCAAGTTGTACGGTCCGCGTAGCTGCAGCTGGGAAGCGGACGGGGAGGCGGCCCTGGGTCTTGTAAGAGTTATGTAAATACACCAACCATTGGATAATACCCGTCTTCAAATACAGCGAGAAACAAGGCGAATTACTAACTCGTACGAGATAGTTTTTCCTCCCTTGTTTGACGCTTACGTTTACCCGGCAGATCATTTGCTCCTTCGTCTGACCCGACGTCTGCTGTTCCTAGATAGTAGCCAACGAAACTGTAGGACGAAGACTCAGGGGCCAAACAAGCCTAGGTCGGCGCTAGACTGTCGGTGGGAAATCGAATAGATGCCTGCGGAATCAACCTCGGGGGCGGTTCGATCAAAAATCCGAATCCTCGACTCGGGCCACGTTGACTTCCAAAACCAAGATTTACATTGCCCAAGCGGACGTGGAAATGGCGAGTTCTGCAAAGGAGTCGTCCCTGCCGTCTCCGAATCGTGAGCAAAGCACGTCATCCTAGCGGCCCCACTGTGGGGTTTGTTTGTTCGGATGTCGGGGTACTTCGCCGGTGTGCTGTGCCGGCTCCCGCGCCGATGTACCCCATATTCTTGACCCTCCCTCCCACAGCACTGGAAGTTACAGGGCCTGCCAGCCTGCTGACTGCTGTGCTCCGGGGTCGGATGCAGTGGGTAAAAAGCGGTCGCAACAACCAATGGTGGCTTTTAAGACTTCCAGTGAATGCTCCTTAGATTTGTCGACTCATTCACCATTCTCCCAATTCATCTCAGACTTCCTGTCTTCCAATACTTTTTTTCCCTACTCTCGTCTCTGCTTTCTCTCAAGAATCCCAGCCGGCGAGCCACCTGGATCCAATTTCCAATCCCAATTACTTGCTTGAGCTCTCCTGAACCTCCCACTCACCCGACGTCTCTTCGTGACGTCCCCCAGAGCTTTGCCGGGACACACCCTTTCCTCCCCTCGGTCCAACCACCTCCCGTAGTGACCCTATTAACGCTCGAACCGATCTTCGACGGTTTCATAACCCCTCACAATGGCTGCGCCAGACAGATCCAGCCCTGCGTCCCAGGCCGCCAACAAGGTCTTCACCCATGTTGACCTCGACGGCCATGCCCTCCCCCCTTCTCCAGCGCCATCTAGCCCGCTCTCCGGGAGGAAGCGGTACGCTCTAGCCACGGAATTGGTGTATACCGACTCCAAAGACCAATACGGCGCCTCCAGCATTCCCATTTATCAGTCTGCCACCTTCAAGCAGACGTCGTCCAGCGGCGGGAGCGAGTACGACTATACCCGGTCGGGAAACCCCACCCGAACGCACCTCGAGCGCCACATGGCCAAGATCATGAACGCCAGCCGCGCCCTGGCCGTGAGTTCTGGTATGGGTGCCCTCGATGTGATCACACGCCTCCTCAAGCCCGGCGACGAGGTTATCACTGGTGACGATCTGTACGGTGGCACCAACCGGCTTCTCACGTACCTGAAGAACAACCAAGGGGTAATTGTGCACCATGTTGACACCACCAATGCCGACACCGTCACGGAGGTCATTTCGGACAAAACCGCCATGGTGCTTCTCGAGACGCCGACAAACCCGTTGATCAAGATTGTGGACATTCCAACGATCGCCCGGGCCACGCACCAGGCCAGCAGCAAGGCAGTGGTTGTGGTGGACAACACCATGCTCTCTCCCATGCTCCTCAACCCGCTCGACATTGGCGCCGATATTGTCTACGAATCTGGGACCAAGTACCTGTCTGGACACCACGATATCATGGCTGGCGTGATCGCGTGCAACGACCCCGCCCTGGGTGACAAGATGTACTTCACAATCAACTCGACCGGTTGCGGCCTGTCGCCAAACGACTCCTTTCTGCTCATGAGGGGTGTCAAGACACTGGCCATTCGCATGGAGAAACAGCAAGCCAACGCACAGCGAATTGCCGAGTTCCTCGAGTCCCACGGGTTCCGCGTCCGGTACCCCGGCCTGAAATCCCACCCGCAGTACGATCTCCATTGGTCCATGGCACGGGGCGCTGGCGCTGTGCTCTCTTTTGAAACCGGAAACATTGGCCTCTCAGAACGGATCGTCGAGGCTGCCCGCCTATGGGGTATCAGCGTCAGCTTTGGCTGTGTCAATAGTCTCATCAGTATGCCCTGCCGTATGAGCCATGCTAGCATCGACGCCAAAACCCGGGAAGAGAGGCAGATGCCCGAGGATATTATTCGACTTTGCGTGGGCATTGAGGATGCAGACGACCTGATTGAAGACCTCTCTCGTGCTGTATGTTAATCGATCGCCTTGAACTCTCATTTCTAACTCAAATACTAACCTTGCCTTCGCCATAGCTTGTCCAAGCAGGTGCCGTGACCGTCACACTGGACGGTTTCCATGTGGGCGACGCCACCACCTCGGCCTAGAGCGTCGACAGCTTCTGTTAGGACGTCACAGACCGACCAGACGGTTCACTTGTCTAAACACAAACTCCAAAATTCTCTCTTAGAATCAAAAGGCATGGAATTCTGCATAAAATTAAAGGCGCCAAAAAACAATGGGGAACTGGTTTCTGAGTCGTCGAAAGACGGGAAAAAAGAACATGACCGTTCAACACCACCTGCCCGTGTATCGCGGCACACCATCACTATGCTCGCCCAGCACGACCGCCCTGACCAGCCTCGGTGGCTCTAGCCCCAGCACGGCTGCCTTGAGAGTCAGCTTCTCGGCTTTTCGGCTTCTCGGCCTCACTTTGCTCACGGCCGGTGCTTACCTGACTAGGCCACTAACAAAGAAGGACTCGGTGATCGTCAATTCATGAGGATTGAGTTCGTCGGTCCACGCTTTCAGCATCGGTGGTTGCTGCGAAGAAGCGCCATCCCCGGACTTGGCCGGAGAGGAAGTTGGGCCGGAATGGTCTCTGCAGCGAAGGGTCAGCACTTGTCACTAGCATCAGGCCATATGATATCCGGGCACAAAAGAAAGGGTGTAACTAACACTGCTTGATGGATACCCTTGCTCCCAGTCTCAATGTCTCTCACGCTGTGGGGCATACTTGGTCGGGGCGTTGAAGGTATCGCGGTGGTCGCGGTGGGCTAGCACATGGAGGGAAGAATACCGTGGAGGATGATAGCTGGGTCGAAGAGAGTGCGTTCACTTGGTGTGGTGGTAGCAATGGGGTCACGCAGTTTATATATCTCTTTCTTGTGCTGGTCTCTTACCCTGGTCGACTCGCTGGATGATATCCCGCTACCAAGGATGGGCCACGACCAACTCATCCTGTTTCTGGTGGTCAAACGAGAAATAGAAGGGGCACCCTGTCTCTCACGCTCCGGCCCGTCCCATGCTTGCTGCGCTGCACAATGTCAGCGCTCCATAGGGCCTATCCTCGCCGACCCCCCGCAGGTCAGATGCCGAGCCAGTTACTTACTTATTGTGGCAGGGTTATGAAGATAGGTACGTAGCTCACCCCTGCAGGGTGTAGGTACTGTACATATCGTGGCGCTCAGGAAATCACCCCGTAGGATGAAGGCGGTCTGGGTCTGATGGCCGAAGAAACCGTGGTGGGTGGCCCGTCCCGGCCTCGTGCTCGGTTTTCTTCGCGTATCTAGCCAACCTTGCTTGGCTTACACCATTCCGCGCTCCCTTGTCCATCCGTCCGCGCGCCTGCTGCATCGTCTCGACTCTACCTACATATTGGCTACATACAGTCATACTATCCCGGAACTCCAGTGCCGGTAGTACACACCTTACAACTCACTCCTGTCAAGATCAGACATGCCTCGTCCATCGTATTTCCCAGAACAGTTCGACGCCGGCGTACTGGTCAAGGAGATCACGGCCAACGTCCAGCGTAGTGGGCAAGCGGCCACCGCCAGTAAGACCGGCCATCTCTAACGCTCATCAATATCCCCATCTATCGAGCAAGAACCCGCCTCCCACGACGGTGCAGTACAACCACACCTCGTCACCATCCGCAGTTGATCCCACGATTGCTCCGGCCGAAGCGCCCTCCCACTCCCCTTCACCCTGCCCCTGGACCCCCCGAGCCCCCTGATCTTCTACAATCCCCTGGCCGCCGCCCCCTTACCGCCGTTACCGCCTCTCGCCCTACCACTTATTACCCTCCCCCACCTGCCCCCTTCCCTGAGTAATTGTCTCCGGCCGTTGCGCCGCCCCATGCTTCTGTTTGTTTGCTTTCAACCGTCCACTCACAGACACACACACGCACACGCATGCGTGCGCGACATGATCAGCATCGCATCACCATCAATAACCAGAAAACCAACTAAGCTACCTCTCCTCCTAGCTGCGGCTGGGAAAGGGCTGCATTGCGCCGTGTAATATGCCATTGATCTTCCCTTCACGGTTTACGCAACTCTGTCTGCTCTTCTTCACCGGTTGGACGATAATGCCGCGGCTTGTGAGTCCGCAGGTTAGCGAGTGGGATGCTTTCTGTGGTAATTTCTCCGTTTGCGCTTGCATGATGCAGACGTAGCCAGGGGGGATGGGGGAAGAGGTATTTTGTCCGGTCCCCCCTTTCTTCCCCCTTGCTCAGCGCACGCGATGGGCTGGCCCCCAAGACCCCCCGTCCCGCAGCGAGATATCCCGACAGCAGCAGCCCTGGGCACAGAAATCAACCAATTTAGGTACTTCGTACCAAGCAGCCAACCATACGGGTGGCCCGAATTCCTCCGAGGCCCGTTGTGCCGGCCACGTTAGCTCACACACCACATACACACACACACACAAACACGCTAACTCGACCTCCAACCAACCCCCTGGTCCACCACACACCCTACCCATCATCCGATTTCCCCAGGTTCTGCGGCTGCAAGATAGCGACGGTTGATTTCCCGTGGGTGGGCGGGCGGCCAGCCGTTTGTCATGCCTGTTTGCTTCTCCGTCATTCCGCTCTTCAGGACTACCACTCAGCCCTCCCACAACCCCCCCTGTTCACCACCTAACCCGAATGCCACTCGACCATCGCCTCTCCGGATACCGGGACGGGATCCGCGCGTCTATTCTATCAACGTTCCGCGCGTTATTCTGTTACACAGGAGGTTGACATAAGACAGTGTGACCGAGCCGTGGGGACTCCGCCGTTAGAAAGGAAAGAGTCGACAAAAGTGTGGAGTGGGGGTGAGTGATGGTATTCCAAGGCAGCGAGAGAGAGGAGAGTCGGCTCGAGAGGAAGCTAGAGAAAAGGTGTGGGAGATGCGATGCGCTGGCTTCCGTTCCGACTTGCACTTGGCGCGGCCAGTGCTGCTGCAGGTTCCCGATGAGTTTATGCCCCCTGATTCGGTCAGTCAGTCAGTCGATCAGTTGGGTCGCTTAGAGTTGTGTTGTCAACGAAGGGAAGGATGAGAGGAAAATGAAACTTTCCCTTTTTTGTTGTTGGAGAATCTCTCGACAAACCCCCTTTTTTACCCCTTTTTTTTTTCCTTATTTCGCATAGAATCGTCTTAGGTTGACTGACTTCTTTAGCATTGCAGGGTGGGCGTTCAGCGCCGACGTTGATCAAGTTGTATGTAGACTTGCTCATATCATTCCGGCATTGTCTCATCACCGTAGCGCCACGTCCACGCACAGGGAAAAAAAGCCCGCAGAGGGAAAGACTTCCCTTTAGGTGCCGAATAGTTTCGTTTGGCGGTCGTACAAGACAGAGCCTAAGGCGACCCCAGAATGGGCCAGCTAGTTTCCCTCCGTCCGTCCAAGGAACTTGAAGCGTAGGCAATACATACCAAAAGCGTGGTTACACCAACGTTTCCCTCTTCCTGACTTGCTTCATGTCAATGTCTCAGTGTCTTTCTTGTCTCGGTCTCGGGGCGTCCGAGAGAGAGAAAGAAACCATGCATTGACGTCTGCCGGGGATTCGACCAACAAGAGCCTTTTGAGGCTTGCAAAAAGTCTGGGCTTACTTACACAGCGTCGACGAATCCCACGAGTCCCACGGGTACCACGAGTCCCACAAGTAGCACGAGCCCCCATCGCCTGTACGGCATCGACAACACCCACGCGCATCGGGGGACATCGGCAACATCGAGAGAGAAATGGTAGGCCGCGAAGCCCCTCGGAGTGAAGGATCGCTACGGGTCGGCACGGGGAGCTCTATGCTATATGGTTACACCAGAAACCACAAGCACAACAGCAAAGCGGAGGAGGGATATCCCAGCCTAGACCCCCTCGTCTGTGTGACGAGATCAAACACCACCCGAGCCCTCGTTGCCCATGGGCAGCCGTGGGCGTAGAAAGGGATCAGTACCCGGGGAATAGTGGGTTTCTTACTCCTCGGCCCGGAAGGGCGCCTGCTTTATCGGCAAGGCCCGATCGGTCGGCCGACCGGGAAAGACGGGGTTTCAGCCACGCGGTATGTATATCAAACAACCTTTTTTTGGTGTTGTCGCTTTTCCCACCCACGATGGCGGTCGACTGGATGGTGCCCACGGAAATTCCCTGACCGCTACACACTCAGCAGGTCAGGAATTGGCTCTCTCGAGTTGCACTACGCCATGCAAGCAGCAATGTAACGTCTCATTAACGACAGCGACGGGCGACAAAGCGACATCGTGAGGGTCACGCGGTAGGAGAGGGACCGTGGGCGTAATTAGAGCGGTAGACAACTGACTGACTTGGCTCGACTCGACTCGGGAAAGGGGCGTGGGAGAAGTCAGCTGCAAGTGGACATGAAGGAACAACGCAGGAAAGACCCGATAAACGGGACATGGGGTTAGGGGTCCGGTTGAAGGGCTGGGGAAGAAGAAAAAGAGAGTTCGAGGGGAGAACGACGGCAAGCTCGGAAAAGCGAGAGGGGCATATGGGATGCACTATTGGGTACTCAGCCGCTACTGCGGCGATGGTGGAGGGAGTAGCAAAGGTCGCAGCATGGTGATCAGGAGAATCAACTCGCGTTCAGGACTCGACCCCCACACCTATCTGCCCATCTAGTCCCTCTTTTCATTGTCCATCACAAAGAAAACTCAACTACAAGTAAGGTGACGTCAATAAATCACGAGACCTCTCACTTCCACAAGACTACTAGTTAGAACCTTTACACCGCCTTCAACGGGACAATCACGTCCCGCTCATGTCTTAACCCCCCACGAACTAACCTCCACCTCACTCCCGTATTCTCTCGGCCCCCAAAACGCCAACCGCTACCCACGGGGCTTGACAGATCCCATCTCGCGTACCGTACCCGAGCAACGTGTCACATCATCAGGGTTTACGGCCCGGGGGCAGCAGCCTCCCGTGTGAGAGATGGGGACGAAACCTAGAGCGAGTAATCATCTATTCTGGGGTCGATGTATCCTCCCGCCGTCATCTTACTAGGTAGAACAGCCCGCTTATCGACTGACAAATCGGGCTCGCCAAGGGGGAAACGGCTGTTTAGTCACGGCGTAGATGGAACATCGAGGTCATTCGTGCATTTCATGAGACCTTTCCTTCTCATAGGACCGGAGACCTACTCTGTGACGGCAAGAGACCTCCTAAAACGAATGTTACCTTCTTGTGTTAGCTCAGTTGACCGACCGACCACCACAAATCTCATTTACCCAGCCACGCACCATGCACAGCCTCATGCAACGAAGCAAACAATCTCTTCAGCTCGGCTACAGTAGCCAGACTTCCATCTCCGCCCCCCCTCCCCGTCCCTTGTGACATCCTCACTCGAGACCCAAATGCCGCAAAGCTTACTGGCCCAATTCTTTAATCTATATCTCTCTTACCGGCCCGGGAGCCCGCAGGGATGACCAGCACCAAAGACCCAATACTGGGACCGAAACAACAAGGGCAGGATGACAGGCAACCCGTGGGAGCAAGATCTCCGTCGGTGAATCTTTTCGTCACCGGCCACATGATGCCCGGTGAGCTTTTTTATTCAGGTTCGCATATCGGGAGATTGCAGGGCGAGAACAACTGACGCGAGACAAGTGGGAATTTGTAATCCAAAGGTTTGCGCCTAGGTAGGTAACTACGCCAAGAAAGAGAGAGACAGGGAAACAAACGCCAGCCGATGATGAACCCAACAAACCAAACCGCTAATCCGCCCTATACCCGGAAGAAAACACCCGGAACCTTGCTCCATGCCCCTCTCACTCTCCTACTCCACGGCCCCCCATGCTTACGGACATCGGGTATCATCTCATCTCACCATCCAACCTACCCACCCTTATTCCCACACGTTCCTCATTACATTACTCGAACTCAAACCTCTCCGGCAACAGTACCGGCGCGATCAAAGTCCAAGTGTACATGGCATAGCACACCCACGAACTAACAATCTTGACCCAGCTAGCCCACAGCGTGCGTCCAACCGTGGCGAAATCATCGTCCCGCCGGCGGTCATCGTCCCAGTCCATCGTCAGCAGCGTGGCCACCCAGGCGGTGGCCAAGAAAAAGATGATGTGGAACATGGCGTAGCTGTACTGCGTGCTGGAGCGCTCGTCGTCCTCACGGGAACCTGAGCCGCCGCCGTGGACGGAGTCGTCGTCGGAGTCGTCGGAGAGGAGAGCATCGGCGGGCAAGCTGCCTTCTTCGACGGCACGGCGGAGGGCTTCGGCGCGCATCTGCTTACGGGCCGAGGGTTGCTGCGTGACAAGGTCGTGCTCGTAGTCGCCTTCGGCATCGGAGAGACGGATCTGACCCGAGCGGTTGGCGCCCATGCCGAGGCTTTGGGTGGCTGCGCGGGTGGTGGTGTAAGCGACGGTGAGCATGGTGACAATGGCGCCGACGACGATGGTAGTGGTGCGGGTCCCCTGGCCGTGGATGAGCGGGTTGCAGCGGTGGTCTTCGGTCTCGTCGGGCTCCATGGAGACGGCGGACATGGTCAGGTAGGTGCAGTAGACGGCAACCATGGCGGCCTGGGCGAGGCCGGCTTTGGGGTTGTGTTCCTGGACGGTGGGGTGGACTGAGATGACGGAGATGGCGATCCAGAGGAGCAGGTTGACGGTGATAACGGCCTGGTTCATAGAGCAGCCGCCCGAGGCAAAGAAGATGTACTGGATGATGGTCATGGCAATGGAGCCGAGGAACATGCCGAGAGTCGAGCCGATCAGGATGACGCGCCATGTCTTGGACTCCGAATCTTCGATCTGCGTGAGGCAATATTCGGCCCAGTTATGGGCCAAGTCGACGAGCAGGATAAGGCCCAGGATCAAGAACAGCATGGCGCACACCAAGGAGACATAGTTGCCCCAGAACTGGAAGAACGGGTCTGGAATGAAGAAGGTAACGACGATCAGACCCAGCCACGCAATAATTTTGGGACCCCAGTATCCATTCTGGATGGCGGCGCGTGGGTTCTTGGAGGATTGCACGCCTAGCATGAGGGCAGCGAGCACAAGGTGGAAGATTCCGAGAGCGAAGTTGATGCGGTGGACGGCGAGCCAGCCGTAGCAGTTGCCGTCGCCACATTTTATCTTGACGTAGTCGAGCATGAGGTGTTGCAGCTTTTCGATCGCCCATTTTGTGAGCATTATCCACGAGAGAATGGAGTTGATGAGGAGAATGAGGGCGTAGCCGATACGGGTCGCGACACTGCGGAAACGGTGTTAGTGGGTGCCTGCGACGATGACATTGTCACGGCCATGAGGGGGCCCTTGTATGTACCTGTTGCCGCATTTCCCACATGCGCTGCAAACCATGGAGCATGTCGCAGCGCCGCAACAGCTAGCGGCGAACGATAGCAGCTAGAGACTGTAAGCAGACATTCACTTTCGGGACAAGCCGAGAAACAACATACGGTGCCCATGCTCGGGACCGCCATCAGCGGGATCGAGAGGAGAGCGCCCATCGCGACGGTTGTCGAGGCCGCGGCCGATTTCCAGGACGAGTAGGTTCGACTGGGGTTGTGGAATACGATATAAACACGCCCGAAATGATGTCGTATAGACACTAGTACCTACGGCCCGGGCGAAGTAATGGGCGGTGGTACTTGATAGCTTGGTCGTCGGTGTTTGGAGTTTGGAGTTGGACGTTTGGACGACGTCTTGAGGCGAATCAAGGCTGCGCCAACAGGATGACGATGGAGGGCGGCTGGAAGTGGCCCAGATCCGCGCAGTGCCAAGACACTCAAAGCCCGTCGGCCCAGTCACGTGGGTTGGAGGGTCTGTTTTGCGCCGAGCGACAAAGGGCCGGATGGGCTTGGAGGTTAGGTAATCGCATGGTCCTCTTTGCTTGGCTGCACCGTTTATTTCCAATTCGTGTGTCATTCATTCGAACGTCTCCATAGTTCCTCCAATATCACGATTTCCCTCAACGCTTCATATCGAGACAAAAGGTCATCCCCCAACCATCTTATCAGGCTGGTTCTCGTGAAAGCAGTCAGATCCCGCTGTCGCCTGACCCCTGCATCCTGCGCTCCCACCTCCCCATGCCACGGGCGATGCCCAGCCCCCGATCCACGAATCATCGATAACGCAGAGCCAAGAGCGCGGCACCAACCGAGACCCGCTTTCAGCAGCAAACTGTCAGCCTGGGCCTGAGGGCCAAGACTCGGAGCTTGCTGAGAGCCGGGGTTCAGGCCGGCCCCGGACCTGTGCCAAGGCCTCTGAAACCCATCAACTCGCAGCTCACCCGAAGCTCTGCACTTGACATCCATCCATCACACACACTGTCTTCTACTCTCTCACCGTCCTTCCCATCCTCAAATCCCATTTTATATCGCGATGAAGTTGCGCCCTCGCAATAGAACATAACGTGATTCTCATAACCGTGCCTTCCCACCGCACGATTTCTGTTAGGAACCCCTGAGCCGGGATGCCGCAATCACCGCTGAAGCTGCCCCTTGGTTTTCTCTGATAAGCCGACCGCATCGCTCGCCGCCCCCATTTCCAACTTTCATCACCAATTATCCATTCCTATCGAAATCAGACACCGCCACCATGAGGGACGTCGCCCTTCACCGTGCCCGTCTGGTGTCGAGCGTGGCCGCCGTCGTCATCTCACTTGCCTGCGGCACCAACTATGTCTACTCTGCCTGGGCGCCGCAGTTCGCCGATAAGCTCCATCTCACCACCACCGAGGCCAACTTGATAGGTCTAGCCGGCAACATGGGCATGTACTCGTTGGGTGTTCCCGTCGGGTTGTTTGTCGACCACCGCGGCCCCCGCCCGGCCGTCATCGCTGGTTCCATCCTCCTCGGCCTCGGCTATCTCCCCTTCCGAACCGCCTTCGAAACCGGCTCGGGTTCTGTCGCTGTTTTGTGCATCTTTGGTTTCCTCACTGGTCTCGGAGGCTGCATGGCCTTTGCTGCCTCCGTTAAAACCTCTGCTCTGAACTGGCCTCACCACCGAGGCACCGCTACTGCCTTTCCCCTCGCCGCCTTCGGACTCAGCGCCTTCTTCTTTTCACTATGCGGCGGTGTCTTCTTCCCCGGTGATACCGGAGCGTTTCTCACGCTTCTGGCCGCTGGAACCTTCATCATGACCTTTGTTGGCTTCTTCTTCCTCAAAGTCTATCCACATAGCTCATACCAGAGCCTACCCACTAGTGCTGGCTTGGCCGATTCGCAATTACTGCAGCGCACAATTTCCGAGGAGGCCAAAGCTGCTCGTCGCCCGGGTGGCCGACGGTCTATTGATGCAGAACCCGGTACGTCGCCCACAACCTACACGACGCCCGCCCCCGCCCCCGCCGAGGCCGAATCCTCCTCCTCTCAAAACTCCTTCGCACACCGGCATGAGCAGACCGACGTCGAGGCGGCCCTCACCCAACCCGCCCCCAAGGGCAGCGGTTCCCACGAAGTCACGGTCGCGGAGGGTGATAACGAGGCCGACGAGACGTCGTCCCTGGTGTCCAAGTCCTCGTCTTCGTCCGTGGCTGGTGAGGTCTTTGTCCAGAACAGTGTTGATTTGGATCGCTCCCGTCGTGTAGATATCCGCGGCTGGCGTCTGCTCCGCAGCCTCGACTTTTGGCAGCTGTTTTCGATTATGGGTATTCTTGCGGGTATTGGGCTTATGACTATCAAGTGAGTGTTCTTCATCGATTCTGCAATGATTCCTAGTGCTAATCAAAATACAGCAACATTGGTCACGACGTCATCGCCCTTTGGGAACGTTACGACAGCTCCGTCGACGAATCCTTCCTCGTCCATCGCCAGCAGATGCATGTCTCCATTTTGTCTGTTGCCAGTTTCGCTGGTAGATTATTGAGTGGTGAGCCACATTCACCCTCTTTCCCCTCCTCAATCATGGTAACCGAACTAAACAACTTCAGGTGTCGGGTCTGACTTCCTGGTCAAATCCTTGCACGCTAACCGCGCCTGGTGCCTCGTCGTCGCCTGTTTCGTCTTCTGTATCGCCCAGGTTTGCGCCATCAATATCACCAACCCCAACTTCCTCGGCTTCGTCTCTGGCCTCTCCGGCCTCGGCTATGGTTTCCTATTTGGCGTCTTCCCCTCTATCGTGGCCGAATCTTTTGGCATCAACGGCCTGAGCCAGAACTGGGGCTTCATGACCCTCAGCCCTGTCATTTCGGGCAACATCTTCAACCTGCTCTACGGCGTCATCTACGACAGTCACAGCATCTCGGGTCCGAATGGGGAGTGGTTCTGCCCCGATGGACTGAGCTGCTACCGGGATGCCTACTTCGTCACGCTGGGGGCGTGCGGGGTTGGAATTTTGGTCACGCTGTCGACCATCCGGCGGCAGTATCAGGAGCGGTTGAAGGATGAAGGGAAAGGGGCCGCTGAGGATTAGGGACACCCGGCGGAAGCATCCACTAGAAACATCCGTTCCGAGATTGCTTAGGTTGATATGGGAAGCGGCGGGGGTTGTAGAGATGGACGCGAGAGGAATCTAATAGGAATATCGAGGCAGAGCATGGACTAGACTGCAATACGTTGCCGGACAGTATTATAGGAAGGACTGAGAGAAGAAACGTGGCGTTGGGCATGGGGTTGCAACTGCATTTGGCGTTTGGAGCAGATTTAGACTGAACTCGGGGAGCAGCTTGAATTCGTTCAAGGCTGAGGGTTGTCATGCGGTGGCTCGTACATATTGGATACCAGGATTTTCCCACAACTATTTTGCGATCCAACTAGTATTGGTTACGTTCCGAGGGGGGAAAAAAAACATCCCGCACCGAAACTGAGCTACAACCCTCAGACTTGGCGCCTGTGTGCACCTTGATGGCACCGAGACATATTTCACTATTAACCCTAACCCTCATTTTTTCATCAAACGCATCCCAATCACCCATTTGAACCCCTGCCCGTGGACGACCAAGACAATCGCGACTTCAACATCCATCTCACGTAACGTACCGCGGCAGCCGAGCGCATCGCGACCAAAACAGGACGAGAACGACAACAACGCCGCGGGCAATTCCGCACCGTTAGGAAGTCGCCATGTTGTCGTTTATCCTTATTCAGAATCGGCAGTATGTTTTCCCCTCCACTAAATCCGACCAGGAACCAATGACAGCTTGCTAACACCTGGAACTCTCGCTTGCACAGAGGCAAAACCCGCCTAGCCAAGTGGTACGTCCCCTACAGCGACGACGAAAAGATCAAGGTCAAAGGCGAGGTACGACGAAACATTCCCGGGAACCCCGCTGTCCATCTCCTCCCAACCCAGATCCAATCCCAATACTAACCGTGCCCCCTTCTATCCAGGTCCACCGCCTCGTCGCCCCGCGCGACCAAAAGTACCAGTCCAACTTCGTCGAGTTCCGCAACAACAAGGTCGTCTACCGGCGGTACGCGGGTCTCTTCTTCTGCGCGTGTGTCGACACCAACGACAACGAGCTCGCCTATCTCGAGGCGATCCACTTCTTCGTTGAGGTGCTCGACGCCTTCTTCGGCAACGTGTGCGAGCTGGACCTGGTGTTCAACTTTTACAAGGTATATGCCATTCTGGATGAGGTTTTTCTGGCTGGGGAGATTGAGGAGACGAGTAAGCAGGTGGTGTTAACCAGGTTGGAACATTTGGATAAGTTGGAGTGAATGGGGTGGGGGAAGAATATGTGGATGGTCAAAGGAGTATGGCGTTGGGATGTTGCTTCATGCTGCTCGGGGATCAGGATAGATCGCCTGGCCGCTTAAGGCCCCTCGGGGCTGAGTACGAGAAGTTGTGTTTCCCATCGGTCGATGAACGCATACGCGTGTCGCGGAGCCATACACCAGGAGCGCATGACACAACACCGGGCACAGGAAACTGGGAACTGACGGGCGTTCGGCCGAGCGAACATTGGAAAGGGAGGGACCGAACCTCGGGGGGACAATGCGCTCTATATGATTCGGCAATAAGTTGAGCAGCATACATGGGAGTGACACCCGGAGTACCGCTACGCCAGCTAGCACACCGAGGTCCACAAACGTGACTTAAACACGCTCATGAGTATAAAGGAGAGAGGAGCCGCTGCGAGCTATTCCGTGGGGCATGTTCCCAGAATCCCAAACCACTCTGAATAGGCAGGATGGACCTACACAACACGGGGGGGGTGGCAGTTAGGAATTCAGCACTCACCAACTCCCGGTCCCAAATGTTGAGAACAGGCTTTGTCAGTTAGCCAATCTACAAACAGCAACAGTATCTACAATTTCTAATTACAAATATCAACAGTAAACCAGCGGGTATGCCACGTGTGAATACCCTGGGGATTCCCTCGCTAAAGTAACTCTCCGACACCGTGGGACAACCAAGCTTCTTCCCGTTCACCCCCTCCGGCCGCCGCCGCAGGTATGATTACTGTTTGAAGCAAGAAGCCAAGAAAAGTGACAAGAGGTGGGGTTCATCCACCCCGTCCAGGCGCCAGAACACAACGCACGTTTCTGAAGAAGAAACAGGCAAGATATGTACCGGGGCGCAAAAACAGTGAACTGGGCTCCTGGGCCGTAACTCGCCGCGGCATAAGTAGGTATCTTGTGCTCCCAAAATGAGCAAGATACTTCTCAGGGACGATGTGGGAAAGTACACAGAAGTGCACTGATAAGCCCACAAGGACCCAATGTGAACTTCGAGTCGAGCATCGCCCGAGGATCATTCTACGCCCCCGGGAAACCGACATGTATCTTAGCCTATGGCCGCAACAGTGTTGGTTGATTGGCCACTAGCAGAACCCGCTAGCGGTGTTTCCAGTGGCAAGATCATCGTCACTCCGTTGTGTCGCCTGGTGGCCACCCGTCAAACCGCCCATGGCGGCAGCTGGTGAGAACTCAGCATCACCCATGTAAACGTCGGCACAGGCAGTAGAATACTGGTCTTCCACCGGGTCATCTGATATCTCCCCGCTCTCTCTCGATTCCAAGTCTGAGTCCCAATCATCGACTTCGTAGAAATCCGTAGCACGGAGCCGCTTCGTCTGGAGAATTTTGTTGACCCAAATTGTGTCTTGTCGACGGAAGAACTCGTCTAGAAAAGGGTCCTTGAGGGGGTAGTGTTCCACGCCGTCGACAACCAGAATGAGATCCCTCTTGAGACTTTCCTCCCGGATCATTACTGACAGGCCGGCCTTGAACCGCTCATGGCGTTGAGCAAGCAACTTTTCCTTCAGTATCTTCCAGCGGGGTATGGAAAGTTTACGAGGGTTAACAGCGGTGCTCTTGTTATCCTGAGTGGACAACACCTTTGAAGGATCCACCTCGATGTTGGCCGACACGGAGGCGTCCCCCTTCACACGACCAGGCGATGACTGCGGCCAATTGGGATCAATATCGTCGTCATAGGAAAGCCGCCCTTCGTTAGGATTCGATGGCTGGATAATGGTACCATCATCCTGTACGCCTAGCCAAGTCATGGCCGCCGTCTCGCCCGGTGGGTTTGAGGTGCGATACTTCTTCTTCCAGACGCCCTTATCCGCGGGGAATAATGGAGGAGATGCCCGTCGTTTGCGAGTATCACTTAGCGCCGGTGAAATACGGAGTCGAGATAGTTTCTCGAGGGGCTCATCGCGGTTCTGCTGATTACCCTTATCCCGGGCGAGGAAAGTCTTGCTGATCGAACCCTGGTCAGGGGAAGAGGTATTATTCCCTTGCTCGGCTTTGGGTTTCGGCTTCATGGGACATCTTTTCGTGCGAGACGCATTCTTCTTCCCACAACCGCCACAGGGGCGGTTAGGCTTCGTGTCCTCGGGGGGAGCACCCCCCTTGTTTGTGCAGTCTCGCACGTGGTGATCACCTTACATCGTCAGTTACTGCGTCCTAGATGTGATATACCAAACAGCCATTAAACTTACCCATTTGAGAGCAGCGCCGACACACATACGATTCCGGAACAGTGCCAGGACCAGTATATTCTTGGTTCATCGAGGCAACGGGTGCCGTGGAGCCGGATTCCAGCGCTAGTTTGTCCTGCCCCGACAACTTCGATTTGCTGTTTTCCTTCAACTTGGAAACGCCGTTTGACTTCGGACCATGGCAAGCTTTGTTTCGAGCAGGTTTGGCCTTTTTTCTCATAGGCAGCGTGTTGGATCCTGTTAGAAACGACAAGTCCTGTCCGGGAGGGTTTTTGTCGTGCCTCGTCAACTTGCTGCCAAGGGCTAAGGCGGTGCTGCCATCATCATCGTCGCCATCATGGCCACCGTCAATGCCAGCCGCAGCGTTGGGCGACATCATGGCTCTGTCAGGGTGCATCTGACCGAAGCGGCTCTCTAACTTCGGGGTTTGGTGTTTGAGTGACGGCATCGACAACCTCGTCAACTCAATCTCAGCGAACTCGAGCCTCGGTGAATTGGATCCGGTTTCAACTTGATCAGCGCTCTTCCAGTGGCGCAATGCTTCGAGGATACGTCCATCCTCGGCGGGCAAAGTCCTCATAAACCGATGCCAGTCGGCGACCTCCCGAGACAAGTCGCCGGCCGCCGAAGAATCGATATTCAAAAGGCGTCGGTGTAGCCATAGAATATACACGTCAAGGAGTTGGCGTTGGGTCATGTCGGACGGCTTAAGCCTGCGTAGATGCCCCGAAAGATGTGCCAACGAGACACCATTGACGCCCGGGACACCCAGGCTCTTGAGGGCCTGCTCGATTTTGTCTACGTGTCCCATCATGAACGCACTGGAAGACACGAGCTTCCTCGGAACGAATCCGATTGGGAAGATAAGATGCTTGTATACCCGAGGGGTAGAGAAATGGGTGGGACTGGAAGGAGGGAAAGCAATGAAGTGATAATCGCGATAAAATCGGTCTAGCCGTTGGCCCAAAAAAGACCGCCAGCACACTCGCGCTGTAGACGCCAAAAAAGGGGAATGATGGCCCCGAAAGGTGTTACGCTTCGGGGGGGGGGGGTTAAGAGGTTGAGAGAAGTTCGGCAAGGAAGGCTACCCGCCAGATGTATGAGCGGAGGAGAAGGGATTGTGGAAAGAAAGGCAGTGGGGGGGTTCCGGGAACTTGATCGGAATGAAATCTCGCGGGTCAAAGCAAATTCAATAGTTCAGAGTCTCTCCGGGAAGGCGCAACCAGTGTTGTGGCGGGTCCGTATGGGAATACACGGCATAGCATCCCAGAATGTGCTCTTTCGTCTGGCGTAATTACGATCGTTGAGTCTCAGGTTGCATCCAAGCGATGTATGCCGATATGGTGGTCAGACACGAACAAATGTCAGTGTTCGTGAACCCTTCAGATGCCAGGAGAAGAGAAAGGGTGTAGTTGAAAGGCACCTTTGTTTGAATCTTAACAAAACCGCTGGAGTTATGTATGTGTTCTTCGAACATGCGTTCTTTTTCTTTTGTCAAGTTACAATAGGCCATATTTCCTTCTTTTCTATTAACCTGTGTGCCGGCTAGGGAACTTCCATGGATTCCACAGTAGCAATGTTCACCTTTATGACTACGCATATGATGGCAGATAGATAAGAGCGATTTGATTTTATCAGATTGTGTCAGGAGCTGTACAACGCCGATTTGGTTTGGAACAAGGGGTAAACTGGTTCTTGTCTGAGGCTATGTGCATTTTTAGGAGCTGACACTCCCAAGTCCTCATTCACACCGTGAATGACGTTGGTGTGGGCTGGAAGGAATAGAGCCAGCGCATAGGTAGAAGAATAGTGAGAGAGACAATGGGACAAAAAGTGCAATAAGATGGGATAACGAGCGAGCGACGTAGTGGTCGCCCATTTAACCCATATATACATGTAGGGTTCCAACATCTTAACGCCATGCTAGGCTTCCCAGTGATGGAGTAGTTGAGACGTGGACCACTTCTGACACTTCCTAGGACGCAAGTCAGTCCTGTCCTCCTATAGTTAGTCTCCTTTTTTGAATTCGATACCCACCTGCCGTAAGAATTTTACCCCAGCCCTATCACGCATCCCGAGCATGAAAAGGGGCGTACCAGAATACACGGCGAGGCGTTTCAAGCAGTGCGAACTCGGGTAAAACGATTTTTCAAGTTTCTTGCTTATTGATGTTGGAGTCAACTTCGAGAAACCTTAGTACCAAAACACTAGACTCCAATTCCAAAACCCGTCCACAAATGCCACACTGGTACTCGCAAGGCAAACTCTCAATCTCCGGAACCATACCCCTTCCGGCATACTGTCTACCTCTTCAACGCCGCAAACCTCTTCGCCAACTCATCAACATCAGGAATGCCGTCTGAAATACTCGGCTTTTTCTCCGCCGGTTTCCTGTTAACCGGAGCGGAAACCGGCTTCTTCGTAGGTGTCAATTCCACCTTGTTGAGCGTCACCTTCGGGTGAATGTTATCTGTCGTCGCGCTCGGCGGGTTGACATGCAGCGGGCTTGCAGGGCCAAAGTCCTTCGGCGGCGTGGCCTTGCTTAGCTGTGCTCTCGCATCAGCCTCCCCATCCCCTTCCGCTTCCCCCGACAACGGCGCCTCCAACTGCTGCTTCGCTCTCTGACCCCCTCCTTCCCCATCACTTTCCTCACCATTTCCTCCCTCTTCCCCGTCCACAAACTCAGGCGCCTCTCCTAGCTTCTCCTTCTCCCGCCTCCCCGGTGGCCAATCAACCCCATACGCCTTCGCAATCTCCTCCAAGTACCCCTGTACCAATTCCTCACGCGGCGGCGTCACACTCAACTTCTTCACCACCCTCTCACTCACCCCACCGCCCTCATTCTCCATCGCCTGTAGGACAAACTCCTTGCCGAACCGTTCCGCCAACAACGTGCGCACGGTAGTCAGCTCCTTAATCTCCGTCCGTGGGGCCGCATAGATGATGCTCTTGACGGCTTCCTCCAGACCAGGATCACACCCGACCGCGCCCGCACCCGCGCCAGGCCCCCCAGCAGCCGCGGAAGAGGTATCCAACAACCCGGCCCTGGCTAGGAGCAGCTCGCAGTACAGCTCGAGGATCTCGTGCAGCTCGGTGGTGACGTCAGAGCGGATGATGTTCTCGACACGGATGCGAGCTGAGTCGATTTTGCCCTGCTCGAGGAGTGTTGCCATAGCGCGGCGTTGGGTTTTGGCGAGGGCCTCATCACGCTTTTGGACCATGCGTAGGCGGGCGATGGCGAGCTTGAGTTGGACTTTGAGTTTGGGCTAGGAAAGGGTTATCAATAACGCTCTTACAACCGAGTTGGGCTTCTTTCGTTTATTTTTGGGGGGGAGGAGGGCTATGAAAAAGGGGTATGGATGGATAGCGTGAGTGAGGATGGTGGATGTTGAGATAGGTGGGTAGCTAGCTAGGACGTGACGTACCACGAATGTGGATGGAGGAGGCATGTTGGGCAATAAGTTATTCGATCGTTTCTACACCTGGGGATATGGGATGTTGATGTTTCTCTGAGAGGAGATATTAAGCTGGGCTTCAAACCGACGATGGACTAGGCTCCCGTCTACAGCAAAAGCGAGGGTAGGTGGACGCGGCAGGCAGTCAGCTCGCCTTGCTCATGTGCTGTGCGGGTGAGTGGAGGGGCAGTAGGTGGAGGGAGCAGTGGGTCCTGCCAAGCATGTAATTTATACGGTTATGTAACATACAGCTGCGGTGTCAAATGTGTAATTACGTGTATGTATCACGGAACCACTTGTCCTCGACAACTTCCATGGAATTAGTATCCGGAGTCTTTATTGGCTCGATAACCCAGGATACCTACCATGAATGCTACTAGTGTAACAAATTCCCGTTCAAAAACGTGGCCGGGCCATATCGCCATTGTCCATGATCTTCTAGTTCCTTCCCTAACCATCTTGCCTTTTACCCCCGCACCGCGAGCCTCAGAGAGAAACCTGGAGCTCCCTTCCCATTTAATGATGACTCCAATATCTTCCTTGCCAGTCTCTCTCCCCTGGCCTTCAAGCAAGCTCTCACCCCCCAACCTCCAGATCTGCCTTTTCACCCCGCCACCCCCAAGCAACAATATAATGCCCCGCCAACAATCTCCACTCTTCCACCTCATCCAGTCCACCCTCCAGTCCATCCACCCTCTCCTTTTCCGCCTCATCCACCCACCTATCCCAAATCCCATCAACGGTCCTACTCCTCGTCGCCGTAAACCCAGCCCCACGTAACCGTGCCTCCTGGTCGGCGGGCGTGGGGAATGCCTCAAGTGTTGGCATCCGGATACCACGTGCGGCAAGGTTGGATACCATTGTCTTGCCAAACGGGTCGTGCGGGAGGATGGGCTCGTAGAGGACAATGGCTAAGGACGGGGTGGCGGGTGGCGTAGATGAGAGGTTGGTGGTGAAGTGCGCGAGGAGGGCCGTGGTGTGCTCGACAGGGAGGTAGCAGAGACAGCACTCGGATAGGATGAGCGTTGGGGCGGTGGGGAGAAAGTTGAGGAGCAGCGGAGAGGATGGAGTGAGAGTGCGCAAGTCGAGGCCGTGGAGGGTCAGCGTGTTGGTATCACTGCTGAGGGAGACGAGGGAGTTGGTTTTCCAGGTTGTTGGTGAGAGTTGTTCTGGGGTGGAAAGAATGGCACGAAGAGCACCGGTAGCGCCGATGATGGCCTGTTTCCGAGCGATGATGGTTGGAAAGTCAATTTCGTGGTACGTGATATTGCGGTGGTTGCGGGGCGAGGTGAAGAGGCGTGGACAACGTGTGTCGGTCCCCGCTCCAAGGGATACAATCTGCCGCGGTTCGTCTGGGTTCGTGCTAGCGAGGAAGCGGTCGACAAGGGCGTCGATGGCTGTTGTCCGCGTGTAAGTCCCCCGGTTGATGATAGGTAAGCGGCGTGTCGCTGGGCCCTGGACAAATAGCCGGGCAAACGGGTCCGAGAGATAGCCTAGGTCGACTGCGCTCAGTCGGGAGACAGCAGCATCGGTATCGGTGCCTTGGATGGTGGCGTCGTGGGTTAGACTGGACCCGGCCCCGGAGGCACCACCTCGGCCTGGCCCACCCCGGCCACGACCCCGGCCTCTGCCTCCCCGCAGAGAGAGCAAGTTGGGGATATTGGACGCCGACATGGGCGCGTTTTTGGTGAGGAATCTAAATCGGGGAAGACTGCGTGGCTATATGAGGTTTCTGTCCGTCAATTCCTCCTTTAATTTTCTTTTTTGGCGGCCGATTGTCTGATTGTTCAAATTGGGGGGTGTTTCGACTGAATTTACAGGAAGTGGTATGTACGAAGTAAAGTTGAGTCGCACTGTGAGAATATGAGAGAATGAGAGAATAAGACATGCCCCACAGTGTGCCTTCACGGGTCATCAGACTAGCCTTGAAGGCAGATAGATGCCTGCAACTACATTAGCTGAGACGACAGAAAAACATAATCCCCAAACAGCCGGACAAGGCAGAGAGGGAAAATGATCTGGAATCTCTACTCAGTCGTCCTTCCAACCTGGGTTGGAGATGTGCGGTGCCAAGGGTGTCCGACTCTAGGTGAAGGGTTAGGGTTAAGATGCGCTGAAGCAACCCGAATGGCCGAGATGGCCCAGACCCAGACGTTCTCGGCTAGTCCGGGAACTTTATTGGTAGGTAGCGCCACGCGTACCTATTAAAACTGGGGCCGGGGCAGTGCCTCCTCTGTCAGGGCCTTGTGCTAGGCAGAATGCCCCATCCTTCTGCAGCAAACAAGATGACCCCGTTTCGTATAATTCGCCCAACTCCCATCCATCACTTTCATCTCCGTTCTCCTAGCGCTCGTTTGGTTGAAGGCTGTTTCTTCTCATCGAGCACTCCACACATTTTTGAGGTGATTTATCTTTCTTTTCGTTCATTTGTCCGTTTCATTCCCGTTCTCTTGAAAACCACCACTTCTCCCTTCGTTTCCGGCCTTCCTCTTCGCTTCCGCCTCCCATTGTCGAGGATGTATTCATCGACGCTCACCCTCGGTGCCCCGTTGGCCAAACGCCTCGTTGAGGACCCCCCCAACTACGAGGGTCCCAGCGGCCTTGGATGGATTCTTGCCGCCGACTTCATCGTCTTTCTCCCCATCTTCCTCATCGTGAGTTGACTCAAATCCGCGAAACCCGTTCTCATCCTCTCTCACCCTTTTCACCCCTCTAACCCCTGCCCACAGACTGCCTACACCTTGACGCATGTGTACCCTACGCTTGCGGCCGTGGAGGACCCCCTCCCCGCCTATGAGGCCCTCCCCATTGACGATGACGGAACCCCCAAGCCCAACGACGAACCCGCCCATACCGCCCAGCCCGGCCAGCCCATCACTGCCTCTCTGCGCGCCACTAACCGGCTGATCCGCTCGCTCGGCGGCTGGCTCGCCAACTTTCGCGGCTTTGGCTACTACTTCTTGGTCAACCTCGCCGTGATAATTGCGACTGGCATCATCTCCACCCCCTTTTTCGTCCCCTCCAGCGTTGGCCACCTCCTCGCTCTCCTCGGCACCGCCCCGTTGTCCACCACCTGGACGCACGTCGTCATCACCGCCCCGTCCACTAAGTCGTTCTCCAGCCGCATCCCGCCCGTCAACAAGGTCTACCTCGCCACTTGGTTCCCGACCTTCCTCTTCTGGGCCGCCATCCAGGCGTCTGTTATCCTGCCAACCCTGTTGGCCTACGCTATCGGCTTGAACCTCCAGACCGGGGAAACCCCCAGCGGTTCTGACGCCGGTAAAGCCCTGGCCGTCGCCGGCCTTTCCCTAGGCATTCAGGCAATCTTCGTCATTCCCGCCCACGCTGCGTTGGCTCGCGTGCAAGCTTCGCTCCTGCCCGCCGACGAGGACCCGCTTGTTCCCTTTGACCGGTCCTTTGCTGGCCGCGTCGAGCCTGAGATCATCACCGGAAAGGGCTTTGCCACTTTCGGCGCCGCCATCAAGACCATTCCCCGCGCCAGCTGGATCCGCATTTACCTCTTGCGCATCAAGGTGTTTTTCGTCACCATGGCGGCCTTCTCTGTTTTCGGCCTTGTCTTGGCCGCCGAGATCTTGATTGCGGCCGCGATCACTGGCAACAAGAACTAAAATTTGACACAAACATTGTCCATTTCTACGTCTATGAAAAGATACCGACCAACCCTGTGGGATGGGGGCGGAACAGATGTTCGATGTCGCATGTTTCAGTGATTTGAACAACTTGCTGTACATTGAGATCAGAAATATTGTACCCAAACGGCGGAAACAGAATGAGCAGCGACGGAAATTGTTTCTTGCAAATTGGCTTCCACCACAGTCTCGTTTACTGTCTTGTTTTACGCGCAATTTTGCTTTACAGTATGGCCTTGCACCAAGACTCTGGCTTAGTCGTTTAACAAAACTATCAAACACCAAAACATACGTTTCTGTTGTTACCAGCGACTCATGGAATCAAATTTCAAAAGAATGAAAACAACCCCTAATGCCTGACCGGAGCTTAACTTTTTATTACGTGAAACGTTCTGTCTATCCAGGCAACTGGCTTGTACTCCTGAATGGCTCAACTTCTCGACACCCCGCCCACTCATGTTTAGCGACATCAAAAACACAATCATAGTCATACATGACACTTGGTGCGACAAGAGTATGCAAACCAAGGTAAATGACGATTCAAGTGACTCTATTCCCAAACCAACAAACACATTCCAAATCCACCCCCGAAAACGGGTATATATCTCCACAACAACGACGATCATGCCAGCAACAAGAAAAACGTCCAGATATTTTGAGTCAAAACATCCATCACGCATCACTCTTTCCCTCACTCCCCTTCTGGTTTCTCATTTCCTCATTTCTTACTCTTCCTCCGCCCTCCCAAAACCAATGCCAGCAGACTACTGTACCTCCTGACAAACCCAGCCTCCAATCCAACACCCAAAATGACACCGACATGCCTCGCCACAACGACTACTTCCTTCCAAGCCCCTGCCAAAACCACTGCCGCTTGAATAATCTAGGGCAAACTCTCCCAACCTATTCTCAAATCCCAATCTTACTCTAAATCCATGACTTCCGCCATAACTCCATCTATGATTACGACTTCTGGAAAAACCAACTCGATCGCTTACTCTCCGGCGGATTCTGCTGCTGCTGCAGACTCGCCACAGTCGGGTGCGCGGAGCCAGAACTTGCACCGGCCGGTGCCGCGGAGTCGCCGCCACCGCGAAGCGGCTTCGCGATGCGGCTGCCGATGCTGAAGGCGCCGGTGGGTGAGCCGAGCCCGCGAGTGCTGCCGGCTTTGGCGGCCTCGAGCCGGTCTTTGACCGCAGCCAGTTGGACTTCGAATCTGGGAGGTGTTAGTCTCTGTGGAGGAGAATAAGGGGGGGTGCGTATGATGTTAATGTTAACGGAGGGGGTAAGGGAGTGAGCATACTTGTGATTCGCCTGAGCCATTTTCTCCTGGCTCTCCTGTAAGAGACTCTCCAGGCTTTGGATCCGTTCGTTGCGGGCAATGAGTTTGCGCTCGGCGATGGCCACCTCTTTCTTGAGAGCCGAGTTCTGCTCGACAAGCTGGCGCTGGACTTGGGTCAGCTGCTCGAGATTGCGCTCGAGGAAAGCCATCTTCTTCTGCTGCGCACGGTTGTTGCTGCTGCGTAGCACGTTGTTGTACTGCTCGCGCGTCTCGTCCAACGAGATTTCCAGCTCAACAACACGCTCGCACCGGTTCTGTAGATCCCGCATCAGACTTTTCTTCATGACGTCGAACTCGGCCAGCTGCTGCTGCACCGTCTTGCCGTTGGCCATCGGCACCGCCCCACTGCTGCTGGCCTTGACCCGCCGCTGCAGATCGTCCACCAACGCCTTGAGCCGCTCGTTCTCCGTACCCCGCACCGCCAGATCTGACTTGAGGCCCTCGATCAACTCGACCTGTGTGCTTGTCTTGTCCGATAGCGTCTTAGCCAACATCGCCTTGATCTCCTCCTTATCGGCGTCATCTAGATTCCGTGAAAGAATGTCCTCGTGCTCCAGCTGCAGCGCCTCCAGCCGGGATTCGAGATCCGCCCGCTTGCGTGCTTCCGCCTCGTTAGACGCTGCGCTGAACGCCGACAACTCGGCCTGCCGCACGAAGCCCTGCGTCTCAACGAGCTTCTCCCGGACCGTCTTAAGGTCCTCGGGCGGAATCACGTCGCCAGCGGAGCTGATCTCGTGCAGGGCGTCTATTTGCGAGATAACATCGGCCACCGACCGCTCGTTGTCGCTGAAGACGTCCCCACTAAGGTCGAAACCAGCCATCATCTTAGCCATCTTCTCTGCCTTCTTCTTCTCCTTCTCGTCCAGAACCGCGCTGGTCTCCTTGGCGCTCATCTTCATGTCGAGCATCTGCTGCTTGACCTCGTCGAGTTCCGCGGTGAGTTCCGTGTTCGCGTCCTTCAGGCCGTCCATGGTGATTTGCGCCTCCTTGTTCTCGAACGCTAGCCTCTCTAGCTGCATCTTAAACTCGTTTGTCTCGCCAACCAGCCTCTCATTTTCCCTACCGATCTTAGCATCGTGCTCTTTGAGCACAACCATCTCTTCTTTCGTCTCGCGTAGCTGCCTTTCTATCGTGGCCGCCTGCGTCTCCCTCTCGGCTAGCTGATCCTGGAGCTCGTTTTCTCGTCGTAGGAACTCCTCCCGCTCATCCTTCTCCAACGGCAGGCTCGGGGTCCCCGATCGCTCGGACATACCGGGGGTCTCCGCTCCCGTCCTCTCGGGCAATAACCGAGATGGTGTGGATGGCCGTGCCGTTGCTGGTCGTGCCTCGGCCTTTGTCCCCGTCACGCCATCTGGTGAACGTGGTGATACCCATTTTTCCTTAGGCACCGCCTCTCCAGCACGCCACAACTGGATTTCTCCTTCCAGGTTGGTGATGTAACTTTCGAAGCTGGTCATCTGCGTCTTGGCTTTGGCAAGCATCATCTTGAGCTCAGCTGGGCTCAACTCGGCGTTCACCTTAGCCTTGTTCTTGATCGACTTGGCGCGCATACCAAAGCGCAGCGTACTGAGGGTTTCGGCATCATTGTAGCTGCTGGGGGAACAGTTAATGATGAGTGTCGTCCGACTGTTACCGCCCAGGGACTCCTGCAGGATACGTGTAAGTTTCGAGTCTCGGTAGGGAATATGAGACGATTTCCCGTCTGTCAAGGCGTTGATGACCATGCCCAACGCGCTCAGACTCTTGTTGATCTTCTTTGCCTCCTCAAGCGTCTGGCCGCTAGCGCCCGTCTTGCCGACCTTCTCACTACCGGCCAAATCCACCAAGAACAGCTGGCCGCTCTTGGCCGAACCTGTCTCGACATTCTTTTGCGTGATGGTAATGACAAATATCGAGTGCGAGCGGGAAGACTCCTGGTTCATATTCGTCGCGGCGACGGCCCTGGCGTTTCCACCCCTCCGCATCACCTCAAATACCTCCTGTACGCTCGAGACGTATATCTCCAGCAGGCCTTTGACATACACACCGCGATTCTTCTCCTCGTGAACGGGTAGGTTGTCGTTGTGCGGGTCTAGAAGATCGCGAATCCGTTCCATGTAGATTTCCATGTAGCTGACCCGGACAGTGTACTCGATGTTGGCTGGGCTGGATAAGATGTTGGCAAAGATTTGCTCCACGATTCTCGGAATGACACCCTTTCCGTTGTCGTCGTCTATATTGGTACCCATCATCGTGTACGATTTTCCTGCACCCGTCTGACCATAGGCAAACACGGTGCCATTGTAACCGTTGAGGATGTCGTCGACAGTCGGCTTGATAGAGAAGTCGAAGATGTCGGACTGCTTGCAGGACATGTCGAACACGCGGTCAAAGGTGAAGCTCCCTTGCGCCTCGCGAGACTGGATATCGTGGTGAAGCAGGCAATCAGCAAACAATACAACAAACACGGACGCTCCTCCTCCCCTCATGGCACTGGCGCCGAGCACTCACATCGACAGTACAGGTATCCTGGCCATCGAAACTGACGATGGGTTGGCCGCCTGACTCGATCTCGACCCGATTCTGCGGGCGAAACCGAGCGACGACCTTGATGCTATTTGCGTTCGACATGGTGGCTTAGCTCCCGCTTCCCGCGCTCCCAAGGAAGCGCTCGCTCATGAAAGTGGGAGAGGGGTGCTTGTTTTGTTTTCGTTGACGACACGCAGATCGGCCAAAGTAAAAGAGGCGACGCGGGGCAGTTCCTAAAAAAACCGGGGAGGGCGCAGCCGGGGAATCGCGGGCCGGGTGTCAACGCGGAAACCGGAGTCCTCGTTTGTCTGTTTTTTTTGGTGTTACAAAATAGCGGGAGGGCGAAAGACGGCGGGGAACCTCTCGGTGATGCTTCTGACGTAAAACAATAGTCTCTAGGGTGCCGAAGAGAGGCGGGCAAGCAGAGAGAGAGAGAGTCGTGCTTGTTCTGTTGCGGAGTGGTAGTGAAGCGCCGCGCCAAATGTGCCTCTTCTCAAGCCAGCCCAACTTGAAGGTTCTCGAAGGTCGGTCGGTCGGTCTGTTCGGTAGAGGGGGAGCGGATGCCGTGCGCGGCGGGGTTCCGAGGCGGTGTCAGGGGTACCGCGAGCCAGGTGACAGGGGACGGGATTGGGGATGGAACGGTCCAAGCGTGGGTGATTAGGTGTGTCGTGTAAATTTGTGGATTGTTTTTCTTGTTCCAGAGACTGGGTGTCCCGTCATTTTGTCAAGCGAGTCCCGGCAGGGCAGCCAGGCGTTTCATCGGCCCAGGGCGCTGATGGAGGGCCCATGTCATTCATGCCTAGGGCCCACTTCAACGCCCAGCGCTCTGCCGGCCAGTTGCCAGCGGGCAGCATCTCTCCAGCGGCCAGGACCAGGGGTTGGGCAGATTTTATTACTATGTATGTACGTTACATGCAGATGCGTCGAGAATTACGACAGTACAGGGCACTGTGTCACAGACAGGCCGGTACCAGCGGCGTGAATGTGAAAAATAATCATGATATCTGTGCCCAATCCTCTAATGAGAGCTCGTGCTCAGCCCTTTGGTCCATGGGCTTATATGCTTTATTCAGCACGCCCTTTTCACTGGGCACGTGGTGTAATGGTACATATCCGGGAGTCTCATGAAACCGGTAACCGGAGTAGCTGGTTCGATTCCGGCCGTGTCCAACTATTAACTTTCGGTTACAGATTATATCAACCATCTTCTCTACACATGACATTACCAAACTATCTAATTGTGGTACAAGGCAAGCTGTAATACAACATGGTAGATAAACTCATGGCAACGCCGTAGCATATTCAGATATTAATTACCAAGATGTAAAGTCCCTCATCACCCAAGAAGGGGGTGCGAATGCTTTCAAAGGCTCTACTCTACGCCCAACTGCAAGCTAAGATTCATAACCTAACTGTTCCAAACAAAAGAAAGCGCGCAGTGACTCTAAGTACCTAAAGAAAGCCCCGTCCTACATGGCAATAACGCCTTTCATCAAGGGCAGTCAGTAATTGGAACTGTATGTTCAAGACGTGTTTCACCACGATCAGAGCGCATTTTGTGCCAATATAATTTTGAGTCCCCGAATTTGCTAACAATGAAATCGGGGTATCAATCAGGAAGTCCAAACATCTCAGTACTTACTGCCCTGGTTGAACTGTTGAACCTTGAGACCACAAGGCAACGCAAAACAGCAACCTCAACCTCGACACATGGTCTTTGCGTGGAAGAGATTTTGAGTGAAGGGAAATGGGGCTCTTGGTTTTGAGGATGTTGATCAAATATCTAAGCCGGAAGCGTAGAATTGAAGTATTTTGCGTCTGGACAACAATCTTTTTGATTATTTTACGTCCCGAAGGCTATTATCCCCTACCACCCACCCTAACCAGTCCGATACTCCTCTTCCAACTACGCCTTCTCGAAACATTCCGATCCAAACAATAATGGCAAACACACACCCCCCCTTCCCCCCCCTTTCACAGAACACGCCTTCCCCTCGGGGCAGTCCGACCCCATAGACCCTTTGAGTTTGTCGTCCTCGCTCGGGGTTATTATTTGGATCACGGAGTTGTTGTTCTGCAGGTTGATCGGCAGGGTTGTTACAAGGGCTGGAGACTCACAGAGACGTAAATTACCTATTCATGTAGGCGGGGGGTTGATAAGAGTGTTCAGTGGCCTCCTTGTAGCATGTCGGTTCTTGAGAAGTTGCTAAAAGTTCCTGAGGGGGCTTGGTAACCAACCGTCAATAGTCGGCGGGCAGCCTGTCATTCAGCGCCGAAGTAACACACATCTCACGACGACAAGTTTCAGCCGAGAGCAGTACTCATTGACACGAAGAGTGAACTGGGGCTTCGGTAGGCTAGGTAATGGGAGATCGCTATTTAATGCGGTGAGTAAGCGCGGGACCTAATCTTTCTTTCAACTCTCATGAACGCAAGATCAGACAAGCCTGAACTCCAATCCCTCTCCAGCCTCCCATTCCCGCTATCCCAACCAGCGCCCAACTACAACCCACGTGGTGTTGTGTGTCTGTGTCTGTGTGAATCCAGTGCCTCCGGCGCCTCCAAGACACGCTGATAATGTAATGAGGTGCCTTCCAAAATGCTGAGGGAAACCGATCGAAAAACGCCAGAACTCCAAAGTAAAACGACTTGGGTTGGGGGATAAACAACCCGTGCGAGCTACGCCTCCGAATGCGGCCACTCGCACTCTGCAGCCCAACCAGAATCAATAACTAGCCTCGCCCCGTGGTAATCGAGATCCTCGGTCTCAGTCATCCCAGCTCTTCTCCACTGTTTCCCTCACCCTCTTCGTATACTCCTTTCGGTTATCCTTGTACAAATTGGACGCTTCGACGTTCGCAGGAGAGCCAGTGTTGGGATCGTTGAGCAAACTGGGGAGAACAGTGTGAGCATAAGGTCTCAGACGTCGCATAACATCATAGCCTGTCTACTCACCTCTGGATGCTGGTCAGCACAGCGGCCACATCGTACGTCGGACTCCAGCGGTTCTGCAAGATATCGAGACAGAGCTCGCCGGTGGCGTAGACGTTCGGGTGGAACATTTGGCTGATGAACTTCACGGATGGTGGTTTATTGGGGTATTGTTCCTCGAAGTGCATCACAAGCCGGAAGGTACCGTCTTCGAAGGGTGTGTCCGCAGGGCCGATGATGACGGCGTTCCTACATAGGGCGAGGGTCCCGATATTAGCCGATCATTCCTGGGCGTAGAAACAAGCCCTGGTTTCGGACAGTAAATTCCACAACAAGCTGCGACGAGGAACTCACCAAGTCATGACATTGTCGGGGACGGGAGATGCGGAGACGCCAGCGGGAGGGTCGGTTTGCATGCGCTGTAGGAAGCAGAAGGGAAATGATCAGCATCCCGATACGCCCGGAAAATGATATTTCAGCTCCTCATCGTACCTTGAAGTCTCGCATCAAGCGGCGGCGCGCGTCGGTTGACATGTTGGTTGGTAAGCAGGTGATGTGCTGGAGAAGTCAACAAAGAAGTACGTTTTCCAAAATAGGTCCAACAGTAGGCGTCGGATGCGGTGAAATAAAGGGGAGTGTCAAGATCACGGTCGGGGCGTGATGCGGAGAGGAAGGGCAACTTGGGAGGTTGTGATTGTGATTCCCAAGCGCGGCTTGACGAACCCGTTGTAATCAGGGTGTTATTGAATTAGCGGGGTGGTGGTGGCCAATCAAGCTTTACGAAGTACACAGTGCTGGACAAAGTGCTGTGTGGCGTGCGGGGCTGTTTTTTCAGGCCAACCCTCTGAGAAAGACCAAGAGCCGGCAGCTGAACATCACGACTCCTTCGGCTTGCTGGGCCCAACTGTCCAAACGGCCCTGATGTGGGAAATGACGGGACCGGTTGGGGGGGACTCGGCGATAGCACTGCTTCTCCCTCTGTTGCGACTTCGATTTTGACTTTCTCAACACGCGAGTCCCATTTCCCCAAATGGAAGCTTACCTAACCCTCGAAGCTCCCGCGTGCCTTCAGCCGAGGCGCGAAGGCCCCGCCTCCACACTCGGCTCCCCCCGGTGCCCCGGCCCCCATGATCGCCGTCACAAGCCGAGCTCTCCCGGCCAGACAGGTCTTGTCCCGTTGTCATGGCGAATGTCAATCCTCCCCCATCTTTCAGATTTCCCACTGTTTTCATGGTGAACCGAATAGCCCCTCACTTCTAGCATTCCATCCAGTTTCTCGTAGTCTCTGAGTCGTCATGGCGGGGCAATTTAGGCACGCGCTGCGCCTTGCGCCGCAACTCCAGAAGTCTGGCTCGGCTCGGCTGTTCTCGACACAATCCAGTCTTCGGCAAGAGGTCCGGGACGCCTACATCTTGAGCGCATCCCGGACGCCTACGGCCAAGGTGAGTTATTTTGGCTCCTTTTTAGGCTTCCCATTTCCAATACACTAACTGTCCTAGTTCAATGCTTCGTTCACTAGCGTTCCCGGCCCGCAGCTGGGCGCCGTCGCCATCAAGTCAGCGCTCGAAAAGTCCAAGGTACCCGTCTCAAAGATTACCGATGTCTACATGGGGAACGTGCTCCAAGGCTCTGTTGGGCAGGCTCCAGCACGGCAGGCGTCCATCTTTGCGGGGTTGCCACCATCGGTCGAGGCCATCACTATCAACAAGGTGTGCGCTTCGGGGCTAAAGGCAGTAGCGTTCGCGGCCCAAAACATCCAGCTGGGCCTCGCAGAGGCACAAATTGCAGGCGGCTTCGAGAACATGTCCCGGGTACCGTACTACCTGCCGCGGGCGAGCGGGTTACCAGCGTTCGGCCACATCAAGGTCGAGGACGGCTTGATCAAGGATGGCCTGACGGACGTGTACGACCAAATCCACATGGGCAACTGCGCGGAGAGCACAGCAAAGAAATACAGCATTACGCGCGAAGCGCAAGACCAGTATGCCATCCAGTCCTACGAGCGGGCGCAGGCCGCGTGGAAGGCCAACGCCTTCGCCGACGAGATCGCGCCCGTCACGGTCAAGGGCAAGAAGGGCGACACGGTCGTCAGCGTGGACGAGGGGTACCTCGATGTTAACCTCTCTAAGGTTCCGACGCTCAAGCCGGCGTTTGTGCGTGACGGGACGGGCACCGTGACGGCGGCTAACTCGTCGACGCTCAACGACGGCGGCAGCGCCCTCGTCCTTGGCAGCAAGGCGATCGCGCAGGAGTTTGGCGCCGGTTCCCGCGTGTTGGCGCGCATCTGCAGTTCGGCAGACGCAGCGGTTGACCCGATTGATTTCCCGGTCGCCCCAGCCAAAGCGGTGCCCATCGCGCTAGAGCGGGCGGGCATCACCAAGGACCAGGTCGCCGTGTGGGAGTTCAACGAGGCCTTTGCCGCGGTCATCAAGGCCAATGAGAAGGTACGATTCACAGCGTACCCCGAATGGTTTTTCAGCCCCCAGCAATGCTAACCAAGACACAGATCCTCGGGTTGGAGGGCGCGCGGGTCAACCCGCTGGGCGGCGCCATCTCGCTGGGCCACGCGCTGGGCAGCTCGGGGTCGCGCATCCTAGTGACGCTGTTGCATCAGCTGAAGCCCGGCGAGTACGGTGTGGCGGCCATCTGCAACGGCGGAGGCGCGGCGACGGCGATGGTGGTGCAGAGGATTGAGTCTGTATGATACGCTTGACGGCGAAAATTGAATCTAGTTTCGTTTACAGGGATGTGAAATAGATGATTTGATGAGGTCGCAGCGATTCAGGCAATCACCAAAACTCTGTGTAATGATAGGGTTAGGGTTGTCCACGTTCTTGACGTTCTGCTCCCACATTTCACACGCCCTCAATTCGACAGTAATTTCCTTCATGGTGCCGATCATTCACACTGGCTTGAAGGTGGTGCAAGATCTGCTGGGAAAGTAAGGACAAACGGTATTGCTGGAGGAAGGTTCAACGTTTGGTCAAGGCGAGATAATGCTGGTCTAAGCTTGACTAGGATGCCTCAGCATTCTTTTTCTCCAACTGCAACTTTCATCAATCACAGCAATTACAACATTCACGGTTCATTATCAACCAATTTTTAGCTTCGCGCGTCACAGTGAATCATCGCTTCATTTATCAACTATTTCTAGTTTCCTGTGTTATTTTCTTACTCTCCAAAGAGCACAATGCTGCCATAGCCCTTCCCGTCGTCGCGAGGTCCAAGCCGCGTTCGAGTCCATTAACCAACATAATATCAACACCGATCATCAGCCATTTCACGATAGTCCCAACCCAACTACTCCTTCCCTTCCTCACCACCACACCAGCGCCACGATGAGCCTCGTCATCCAATTTCTTACCAGCATCCGGGGTTTTGTGCGCGATCAGAATGGTGATGAGCTGCGAAACTGGCTGTTGGTTGAGAACGATGTGGGCAGCAATTATTTTGACATGAGCGCCGAGCTCCGGAGGAGCTTCCCGCCTAGCTCAACCTCGCTCGAGAACACCGTCGACAAATGCTTGCCGCAGGAGGACACCGTACCCGAGGGTAAAGGATCACCCTGGCCCGGCTTCAACTCGTTCATCAGGGAGTATTTGGAGTATTGGCGTGATGTCAATTTTGGGGATGTCGTGAGGCTGCATTCTCGGTTGAGCGATCTTCTCAAGTATGTGCTCATCCTGTAGCATCATCTCCACCCCTATCTTGCTTTACTCTACTGACATGAGTACAACTTAGCTCCTGCGCGAATGCCCTTGCGAACCCCACGTACGGCACCATGTTGCTGCAGACAAGCATGGCGCTCTCCGAGGCGTTGTCCAAGCTGGTTATGAACCTGACTCGGCAGCCCGAGTTGCTTGCCCAGATCCACGGTGACACCACCGGAGAGGAGGCGGGCGAGAAGAAATCTATCGTTGAGCTGGCCGCCGACATCATCCAAAAGATATTCACATCATGTCTAACCGACCGCTCGAGCACGCGTTGGTCAGAGCCCAAGGGGAAGAAGGTCGCCGTCTACCTTTTCGCAAACCTCACCCTGAGGCTGCTCTTTGCTGTGAGCTGAACCCCCGCAATGTGTTTTTCCTACGGCCTTTTTTTTTACTGACGGGTTCCAGTGTGACAAATCTCGACTGGCTGTGCAAATGTTTACCAATTTATCGACTAGCGGCCCAGCACTCTCGCTCTACCCAGCCTCCCAGCGTGTCACCTTCCTCTACTACCTCGGCCGTTTCCACTTCGATCACAGCCACTATATGCGCGCCGAGATGTGCCTGGCCGAAGCCTATCACCAGTGCCTCCCGCAATTCCAAAACCACCGCCGGCAGATCCTCACCCATTGGATCGCCGCCAACCTCCTTCTCGGCCGCTTCCCTTCGTTGGCCCTCCTCCAACGGCCCGAGGCCGCCGGCTTCGCTGACATCTTTGTACCCCTCTGCAGCGCCATCCGCTCGGGCAACTTCGTCACATTCCACCAAGCCCTGCGTCTAAACCGCGACTGGCTTTGGGCCAAGGGTTTCTACCTCACCTTTCTCTACCGCCTCAAGCCGCTAGTCTGGCGCTCCTTCACCCGCAAAGTCTTTCTCTTCACTTGGCAAGGGGCCGAGGGCGGTAACCGCGCACCCTCGCTCGCCTTTGACGACTTAGTCGTTGCAGCTGGTTACGTCCAGAAACTCCTCGAGGGCTATGTCCCCGCCCACTCCGCGCAGCAGCCAAACAACCGACCCCGTTCATCCAGCAACAGCACCAACCCGCTCTTCCTCCAAGCCGTCACCCACAACGCCAACATCTCCTCCTCTACCCTCATCCCACCCCCCGGTGGGCCGCGCCGCCTCATGCCCGCAGACGGCCTCCTCTTCGGAAACAAACCACCCGATCTCGAAAACATCGAGTCTGTCGTGGCCGGACTGGTCTACGCGGGGCTCCTGAACGGGTTTATCGCGCGGCAGCAGAAGCGGTTTGCCGTAGAGGGCGCGAAAAGGATGGGCGGTAATGCCGTGGCCGCTGGTTGGCCGGGGGTGTATGAGAGTCTAGTCGAGCGCGCGCACGAGGCGTATCAGGATGCACTAGATGCGTGTGACGCAGGGGAAGGAGCAGAGCCGCCGGGGGAGATGGACGATGTGCCAGGGTGGGTGAGGGATCAGTCGTAGGGTGTGGATTAACCTGAAGAGAGCGCCGAATAAATACGTAGTAGTTGACGGCTCCGGGATTGTGGGGTTGTGAGATAGTATCATCTGAGGATCTGTCGTCGGGTTATGGATAGCTTCATGATACGAATACAGATTATGTGGCGTAGATCAAATCATCATCCGGGTTGTAGCAGCAATTGTGAACTGCAATATCGCAATCGTCAATCGTTTTGCTTCATTGACTAACTCTGTCTGCGATCATCCTCCAACCTCGGCTCTTCTCCAAGACCAGCCGGACACAGGTATTTATTTCCCTTGTCTCGCATTTTCCAAAACTTTTTCCAAAAAAAATAATACCAAGAACCCCATCCGACCACCTTCATCCTCATTCCAGCCATGCATCTCTCTTCAGAACAGACATCAAAATAGAAATCTAGTGAAGCAAGTTTCCAAAATAAGCCACCATGACCCCTATTCTTGATGGAACAGGGGACGGCGCAGAAATGTCAAGAAATAAAAAATCCAAAAAGGGGTATATGTCGCGAAGCCGTAGCAACTAGCCGATTGAACCGAATAAAACCAAATAAGGCGTCCTCCAGCAAGGGTGGGATTACCGCCATGAAAATAATGAAGAACAGGAGCCAAAAGGTTCCGAATCCACCAGAAAGGTATGGAGGGCGCGGGACCGCCACCGGAAGGCGTCGGAAGAAATTAGCTAATAATAAAAGGAGTATAGTACCAGACGGCGGTTGATGGGTAAAATCCCTCCTGGCAGGTAAGAAGGTTGTGTTGTGTTGTGTTGTAGCTTGGTGACCGGATGAAAACGGGGAAGCGTCTCGTCTATAAATCTGGGCCGATGTTCTGGTATCGGGTAGAAGAAAAACACAATCAAGGGCCATCGCTGACCCTGTCCCGGAAGAAGAAAGGTGGGTGGTTCGGCGTGGTATGTTGGCATGCGGCGAATAAACGGGGCGTATCGTTATCATCAATGTCGGTGTCGATATCGCTGTTCTCTTCTTTCCAAGCAAACCCTCGCCCCCTTTAAAACAACGCCGCAGCCGCAACCAACGCGACAACCAACCCGGCAATCGCCGAACCCCCCTCGGCGCTCACTGCCGCCCCGCCCTCGTTACTTGACGTCGAAGGTGCAGCCACGGGCGCAATCGTCGAGGCAGCGCTGTCCGGCCCGGCCGTGGTCGCAGGTCGCAGAGCGCCAGTTGGGTGGGCGGTGCCAGACGTGGCAAATGTCGTGTCCCCGTGCGCGCTCTTCTCCTGGAAGACACCGCCCGGCAAGCCCAAGGAGATGGTTATGCCGCCCTCGTCATCGTTTTCGTCGGAAGAAGTGGGCGAAGCGGTGGTAGTTGGTGGGTGGCTGGTGGGTTTCGGGGGGGTCTTGGTGGGTTTGGGCGGCTTGGGCGCCTCGGAGGAAGGCGAGGGGTCTGGCTTGGGCTCATTGTCATTGTCGTTGTCGTCGTCGCCAGAGTCGTCACCACCGGAACCGTCAGTGTTGAAGACGACAATGTTCGCTGTACCGCCCTTGGGAACAGTCACAACACAAAAGTTGGCGTCGCCGACGCCGCTGGCCTCAGAAGGGCTGTCGAGACCGTTGACCCCACCCTTGGACGGGTCGATGACACACGGCATGCCATTGCAGCCGCCTCCTGGGCACTCGATTCGGAGGCCGTAGGTTGGCACTTTCTTAGTGAGCGGCGTTTTGAGGTATTCTGGGTTCCACGCAATCTTGACAAAGGTTTCACCAGTGGACATGGTGTTAGCCCCCGCAACAAATGCGGCCCAGTTGCCGATCGCCTCAGTGATCACGCCCCATATGCAACCCAACTTCGAGTCCACCCCAGGTGGGTTGATGTAATAACTGGCAGGGGTCATCAGCACGTGGTCACGTTGTCACGTCACGATCTGCATACTTTTGACATTGACGGTACACTGCAGGGTGGAGGGAGAAATGTAAAGAAGAAGAGAAGAGGACTCACTGCGCAGAGGTGTTGGCCCAGTAGCTCGGTCCTGGGACGGCCAGGGTCGCAGTATCGGTCACATCGGTCGGGATGAGCATGGCCTCGTTGCCGGGAAGAACCGTTTGGCAGAACGAGACGATCTTGCCCGCTTCGTTGACAGCGTTGACAGCACCCGTGCCGTCCATACAGTACGGCCCGTCGAACGACTTCTCGATCTCTCCGCCTTTGCAGAAGATGCCGCCGTACTTTGAGCGAGTGTTAGTCAGGCCAGCCCACACACCGTTGGCGCATCTCAAACGTATCGCCGACCTACCATCGAATCTGGATAATTGTACGTCGTGTGCGGCTTCCACTGTGCCATCATCTTGCCCGGGACGCACGCTAGCGGGCACCACGAGCCGTCCTCGCACGGTTGATCCGGGCTCATAGCGAATCCGTTATTGTCCTTGCCTGGCACGTAGACCAAGTCCGGGTCGTCGGGCAGCGTACACCGCGGTTTCCGGGCCACAATCTTGGATACATCATCCGTCTTCACCGCGTCCACTGCTGGCGCGACGAGGTCCTCTACTTGATGACTGTGACTCCCGTGGATGTGGTCGTGGTTGTGGCCATGCCGCCTGGCGTAGTCTACATGTGCGTGACGGTGTTGGTTGGGATTGGCAGATGCTGGGTGAGCGGCCAAGAGCAGTCCGGCCGAGCCTACGGCCGCCTGAAGCGTGGAAATGCGCATTGTTTCGTTTGGGAGGTGTGATCGTGTGCTGAACGTTCCGTGAGGTGATCCTGAATTTCACTTCCTTGGATGATCGTCGACGGGAACCACTTGACAAACTCTCCGACTGCCTCTCAAAGGACCACCATAGGACCAGAACAAGGGGGAGAGCGAGCGATCGCGCGTTGATGGGTGCGAAATTGCACACTGCCGCGTCGTTGGCGTAAAAACGGGTGTCGTAGTCGTCGGTCCCCCGCCGTCAGATGCTGCTGTTGTCAAAACGAGAGTATTGCGAGGTCAGGTAAGAGTTGGGAAAAGAGAGAACGTTCTGAGATCCTAGAACGACGGTGAAGGAGAAAAACAATGATTTCAGGGAGTGAGTGCAAAAGGAGGCCAGTCAGCTTGTGAAAGCCCTGCCCTGGCGGGCTGGCGCCCCATGATGTCTCTGGGGGACAACCCCGGGGAAGGCGGCCGGAGCCAACAACATGGGAAGAAACAGCCTGTGTGGCACTGGTCCCACTTCCATGTTCTCCCGTCCCCTGGACCGTCTGAACCTGCCCCGATTGACATTCAGGGGTTCCACCCAATCACGGCGGCGATACAGCAGCCTTTTCCTGGCATCTCATCTCGGCAGTGGGCTCGCATCGGCAGGGTCCTGCCAGGAACGGCCGGCGTGGGCCAATCGCACCTGCAGTTTTTGATTGCGCTGCTAACGGTCTGGTGAAATGAAGCTCCAAGACCGGGGCTTTCAGGGCCCAGGCCCCCAGTGGGCCTTCTGGGTGTGATTTTGGCCGAAAGCGGGATTTTAGCTCTTCGTGCCTCAATCGGAAAACATTCGTACTTTGTGGTTCGATTTCGGTGATGAAGGAATTATTTCTTCTTTTTGCCTGTTGATTGGGATGTCCAACCATGTTTTTCGACGCAAGAAATTGAGGCGCCCACCCCAATCCCATGTATGACGTGCCCGCATGCCAAAGAGACCCCCTGGTGGGTGTGGCTTTCTGATTTCTTTGTCTCGAAACCTCAGCTTGGGAAAAGCGCCTCTTGTTTCTCTCATCAACCACTCGCAAGGTCCCGGTCGGCCCTACACTATGGGAATTGTTCTTGTCGTCCGACCTCCAAGAAATCCGTTCCCTTCGAGAGGCACCTCCAGGAGCGATGTTGCCACCCTTCCTCGACACCCGACGACTCCTAGTATTTCTCAATGTTGGTCTCAACAGGGTAGAACGGCGCCATCATGCGCTGTGTCCAACTTTTATCCATACAATGACGTTGATTTATGGTCGGGTCCTGCTGTTGCCTTGGTCTCTGCCATAGTTGTCCTATTTTAGGTATCAGGAAGTCATCTAGGCAATAGGCTTTCTGTCCGGCTAAAATAAGTCATGCTATCACCGGAAACCGCGAGATATCAATATCGCGCCGCCCCCGTTTCCGGTTTCTTTGGTGCTTGGCAGACGGCTCGGCGGTGTTGCTGGTCCATACCGAGATGTGTTATAGCGCATGAGTGCCGATATGAAGTAATGAGTTTACCGTCAGCCACGCTTCACTGCCTCCGATGCCTCCGTCCCCGGGTCCGGTTTGAGACGACAACCGCCGCCCGTTAGTTAGTTATCCGAAGGAAAATGGAAGCCGCTGCGCGGAACGAGCGAGTACGGCAGTTATAGGGGGTTTGGGGTTCGAGAGAAGGGATCTCAGAAAAGTTTAATCAAGGGACTTGGTGCTTAGCATTGTCTACGGCTTGTAGTTAAGCCAACGGCGACCATCTATGGTACAACGGGCAAAAGGGAAAAAAAAAACAGAATAACCCCGGTTAGGGTTGGGCACAAAAGAAATTCCTCCCACGCCGTCTTTAACCACTGGTAAAAGATGCAAAAGATGATGACAAGGGTGAGATTCGAACTCACGCCCTTTCGGACCACGGATTCTCAGGGAGAAGAGGATTAAGGGTAAACCTTAACGTGGCGCCTTAGACCGCTCGGCCACCTTGCCTTTTGGTGGTTGTTGATGTTCGAGTCAGACGCAGAGTTTTTCTGTGGGGCAGCAGATGCATCACAGGTTGTGGTGGGGCAAGTTTTCGTGGAGGTTTTGTGGGGAAAAGCTCAGTCGCTAACTAAATCTCCACTGTCATGGTTGCAGAGAAACGACACTTCCATTCTCGGTCCAACCAACATCTAAACGTCTATCTCATACCATTGAGTCCCCGTTCGGCATCTGGCACTCACCGGCTCCTTTGGCGAGAGTTGCGCTGAACCTAACTGCTCTTGTGTGACGGCTCACGCTTGTTGTGTTTCAGTCTGTGTGTGTGCAGTTGAAAGGAACTGTCTCATTTGCCAGTCCCGTCCTATCGACCGACAGCTTGTCACTCGTGTCATTGCTCCTAAACACAACATCACGCCTTGTCGTAGCGTTTAACACCAGCATCACCCCCAGTGTTTGGTTTGGGAACTAGTCTTTTGAGCTGCGACTTTAGCACACAATCAACCGCCCTCACTGGGAGAATCAGCTCCGCAGCCAACGGAGAGGAACAGATCCTCTAACTAGTGGCGGGTGTGTACCACGGACCCCGCGGAGCGTGTAATAGGTTCGGAGCCTGAACCCGCCTGCTTAGTCGTCGATGCGAATGTCGCAGCTATTATTCTACAAGCCTGTGCATCGTTGCGGGCCGCCTGCCCTGCGATTTTAAAACCAGACCACCAAGTTAAAAGTGAGATCAGATTCAAGATTGAGAACCTTTCCAAGCTAGCTAACAGATAGATTAACAATCAGGTCGGTAACAGCGCTGATTTTTGAATTGACAAGAAGGCCAACTACAAGATCAAACACAAGATCACACTCCCAGCTGACCAAGAGATCGACCACCTGGTAAGCAACGTCGCCAACTTCCAAGCCGACAGAACGGCCGACTAGAAGGTCGACAACAGCAAGTCAAATATCGCTAACGAAACTGGAAATAGTCTGCTGTCCAAGATGGCCTTTCAGCAAGGCAACCCCGATGATTACTGGCCGTTTACCATAGCCCGGAGCGACGGCCAGGGGTATGCTAACCTCGACCACTTCCCCCTCGACCCCAACCTCGTCTCCGACTCGGCGCAGTCCGAGCGCTGGCTTGTCATCGTTGCTGGGCATCTCCAGCACCAGATAGGACCTAGACAAGACAGTATGTAATACCCGCCGCATTAGCCTTCCCCTCGATACTCGATTTGGGCGCTGACCGGACCAGAGAGACAATTCATTCTCTCCGAATTCCCCCACGGGTACGAGCTCCGGTGTGCTCCAAGAAACAGCACACAGAGGGACTACTACCTCTACGGTCACCCAGCGGGGGCCAAGGCCCATTACCGCACCCCAGGCGAGTTCGCTCCACATGCCCTGTGGTTGATGAGCGCGTCCCGGGACAACTCGGACTGCTTCTGCGAGCTTTGTCCCAAGTACAAGGAGAAGGTCAAGCAGGAGAGGTCAAAGGTCCAGCTGGCTCCCCCGCAGCAAAATTCACAACCCCGTGGCCCGGCGCCCACCTCTCGTCCAGCCCCCACCGCGTCGAAATCTCCTGCGCCCTCCCAAACACCAGCCCAGACGCCTACCCAAACCCGCTCCTCTCAATATCAACAGCAGCAGCAGAAGCAGCAGCAGCAACAGCAACAACAGCAGCAACAACAACAGCAGCAACAACAACAGCAGCAACAGCAGCAGCAGCAGCAGCAGCAGATATACCAGTCACAGCAGCCGCAGCAGACACAGCTCTTCCCCGCGGGCACTACTGGCTGGACAAATGTGTTCCGCGTCGGCGAGCTCGTCTGGTACAACCACACCGCTTGGCGACTGGGCGTAGTCCTCGCTATTACCCCCACGGCCGACACCCACCCCGGGATGCCAGACGCGGAGTACCAGTTCACGCTTGGCCCCCTCGGCCACGCTCTGCTGGGAGAGCAGCCCAACGTGGTCAAGAACTGCCAGTCAATGCGGCCTTTCCTCACCTTCTCCGTCCCCGGCGTCAACGGCGACGACTTCAAAGACAAGACCTTCGACCAGGTCAACTGGCAGGCCCTGATCGCCGCCCACCTCTCCCGCGCCCCCAACGCCGCCAACCGGGAGAGCCGCCGCCAGCAGCTAGGCCTCGAGGCCTCTAAGATGGGCGCCCGAGCCATCAACGACGCCTTCTCTACGCTCGACCTCCGGGGCCAACGCGCCACTCCCGACGGCTCGCGGGTGATCCAGTCTTATGGGGGGATCTACCTCGGTGCCGAGTTGGTCCGCGTCGGTGACCCGATTCGCGTCGCTTCGACTCCATCCTCCGGTCCAGGCGCCAACGACACAGGTGAAGCTGACGCCAACGTGGTGATGGTGGTGGCCGACATCCAGGTCGTGACCGCCAGTTCCGCCGCGGTTGAAGGTTCCGCGGCGTCGTCCCGTGCGGCCCTGTACTTCCAGGGCACGCTCTACCATGCAGTGCGACACCCGACAGGGCCAGGCATCTCACACCCAGCACACGCCATAGACCCGGCCGCTGGTGGTCTCCCAGCCGCCTTTGTCGAGGAGATGGCCACGCGCAACGCCATCGAGCGGGATGGTTCCGCGCGCTGGAGCTGGGTGCAGTTGCTGCCCAAGACCGCGGAGGCAATGGACACGACAGCAGCGTCGGGCGCGCCAGATGTGCGCCCATCAGCCATGGTGCATCGGGCCGAACCGGACGTTCACGGCCGGTTCTACGTCACCGAGCGGTTGATGGGAGCCATCAACGCGGCGCTGCTGCAATCGTGGACGGAGCGGGGACTGTTGGAGGAGGCTCCTGCCTATCTCAACAATCGTGGGCACAGCGGTGCCGTGGGTGATGGTGGGACTGGTTCGGGTGCCGCTGGCAGTGCGGGTGGTGCATCGGGACACCAGGCCACGGTGGTTGGCAACCGCAAGCCCTCTAGGAAAGCTACTCTGGGCCAAGCCGTGGCCGTGGACTTCCACGCGCCAGAGGGGGTGGTGGAGAACTAAAGGGGGGGGGACACACCTGGAGAAAAGGAGGTGTGGACAAAGGGGGACTGGGAGGTGGCCGTGCGGCGGCCAGAAAGGTCTCTATGCTTTGTTTATTTTGTTTGTTCCTTGGGTTTCCTCCTGACGGTGGTGAGAGTGCGTGCGCAGGCACGACGGAGGGTGGACGGTTAGGCTCACGGACCTGGCCTGAAATCTTCCTTCTCGTGCCTGCAGGTCGGTGGGTTACCTCTCCCGTTTTTTTATTTCAACAATGAACGTTGTGATTTCGCAAAGATAATGGAAATACAGACTCGGTAATGTGTTGACATGGCTTTTCCCGTGATCTTATGTCCCTCGTCAAGACAAGTGAAGATAGTCAGAGTTAAATCAGTAATGTCAAATGCTTCGACCCATACTGTTCAACCTCACATCACCACAGCCATTTCAATATCAGTGAGCTTTAATGGTGTTATTGCTCGGTTAATGCGTTGATTTGCTGGACATTACTTTCCTAATTGACAGCTCTCGTCTCGAAAACACAATTTTTGGTATACTTACGAAACACGTTAAAGTTCAAACGTTAATTTTGCACACCGTGAAGTTAGTTGTATCCTCCAAACTCGAAGGATGACCTTAATCGTCCCGATGATACAACAATATCAAGAGTTGCTTAGCAAGAACATCTTGTTTTATCATAACAGATTATTTAGGATGTGAGGGTTCCTTGAATCTAGCCCTCTGGCATGGTAGGGTTGACTTTGACGAAGTGTTGTTGTCACAACGTAACTTCAATTCCAGGTTGTTAATATCCTCAATTTCTGGCTTAACTTTGAACACTTCGAACAAACCTGCACATTACTTTATTCGACCTCCACTAATCCAACCCTTGAAATTGTTGGGCATCTCTCGTGCTGGCCATTATGAATATCATCTCGTAGTTAGCGTCAAATCCAGCCCTTATCAAGAATGTGACGGCACCTGGTTTTGACTATCACGATGGTTGATGCGCTTTCAACTTCCACTTAGAGTGACAGAGATGTTCGCCCTCGAAATTGAAGTCCCAGACCCGAGTTGCGACCATCAGGCTGGGCATTCCACCCGAGTGGGGGGAAAACAACGTAAAAAATACCCCCCCACCAAGTCCCTGGCCATGCTAGCCACCGTTTCCTTTGCTGACCATCCGTTTTCTAACCCCATTAAGGCAACAGGACCCGCCCCGCTGGTTTTCGGGGTGGATACCGAGAGGATGTGTGCATTTCCTTTTTGGGCCTTCTTCAAGGAAGCGAGGTCGGCTGGAGGAAAAACAAGACGCGAAACGCAATGCTTGGAGCAGCACCACAGCACCAGCATAATCCATAGTTAATCAACGTTGAACATTAATTAGTTATTTCCCCTGGCCTAGCACAAGCTCGGTCAGACACGGCGATACCCAGTCAAGCCAGTTTTCACTCAGTCCGCGTGGGCCGTGCAGGGCTGCACGCCCGGCCTCTGGCGGAAACTCACACGGACCCAGCTTGGTGGAACACTTAGGGGGAAAATAGAGCAATTCCGAATTTAATTATTAGTTTGCGCTGTGTTCTTGACTGGCTTGCTGGTAGTTTGTTAGGGTCGCTCGGAAGACGGAAGGAAATCGTCATCTTGTCCCCACCTTTTAGAAAGGATTGGCAGAGGAGTGAGAAATCACAGCCTCGTTGATCCAGGATTGGAGTCGGTCTCGGAAGATGTTTTACCGCATTTACACACTAGTTACAGTATATTTGAGAGACAGAGTGGAGGACCCGATGACGATGAGTGGGATCGGGCGGGACTTCTGTCTTGCGTCTCAAGATCGTACTTCTGGGAAAAGCGATGTGGCTTTTCGGGAAGTTGGACGACCACCCCTTCCTTCAGTTGTTCTTCCGGAGTGGGTGCCATCCCGTTATGTACCAATTGGGCACGGTCTCGATGCAATGCCAATTACTAACACAGTGAACACAGGGACGAAGGTTGTCTAAGAGAAAGAAGTGGTTCACTCGTCTGGCCGGGAGAGACATTGCAGTGTAGTGTACACTAAATCGCGGAACATCGGAGTTCGCTCAAAGCGGAATGTAGTTACGGTTTGAGATGGGGTGATCGAAGAGATGGATATTGATGTCACGAGCAGACACAGCCAGAACCCAACCGCTTGGGACCATACCCTAACCGGTCTGCCGGTCCGTGGCCGGAAGGAAAACAGAAATGTCGCAGCAGGGACGCCCCTCAATGCATCAGCCGACTCGAAGCAGCCAAAACCAGTGAGGTATTTCGTGGCTTGCCAACGTGCGAGCGTGTCCATTGCTTCCACGGCAAAGTGCACGGGTTGGATCCAGCCAGATGGAAAGAACCCACGCTTGCCACGGAAGAATCCCAGCTGACATCCCACCTGACATCCCACCCGACATGGACAAGCCACGCCACCAGAGACAATTTTTTTTCTTCTCTCCCGACGCCACCCTCCGTCACCTTGGAACCGGGCGACACGCTCCGGGCCGATCCTTGGTTGCTGAGCCCAAGCACGGCCCAGTCCCGTCTTCCTTTCCCACCACCTGCCGGGTTCGTTCCATATCCCCGGGTCTGTGTAACCCCGTTGGACGGCCCCGAGCACCTGCAGGTTGAGCTGGCTCCTCTCGAGGACCGAGTTCGCTCTGTCGCATCTGTATGTGCTATGCAGTGTATCATGCAATTTCATTTCTATGCACTCAAGGCACTCAGTGGCACTGTGCGGGCTGAAAAGAGGAAGGCCCGAATCTGCATGTCCGACCTTCCAAGGCAGTTTCGCCAAGTTGAAAATGCGAGTCGTTAAACCCAGCGAGCCCAGCTGGTTGGCTGAACGCTGGGTTGTGTCCCATGGTTCCTCACGGTTGGGTCCGGCTGAATAGTGTGGGGAACGGGAAAATGGAGATCCAAGGCCACGATGCCAGTCCGTCAGTTCGGACTCAAGGGAAAGAGCCCGCCCGGTGCATGATTACCGGGACCGGGCGGCAAAGCGAAAATACACTAAATCGAGGGGAAGCTTATCAGGCTGCGGATGGAGATGTCAAAAAATCACCACGTCAACGGGGCTTCAGTTCTCCCACAAATTTCTCGGTCAGCATGCAAGTGAGACACAAAGGAGGAGTTGAACCATCGGATTTTAGCCAGCCCGAGCTGCCCGCGTTCTATGTTATGACACCTTCCCGTACAGTGCAACCAGATAGCCGGGACCAGGAAGGAGGAAAAGGCAAAAAAAGTGAAACGGGCAGTTCCGGCGGAGTGGTTTTGGCGGTTGGGCCGGCAGATTGCCCCGTCCCGGCTCTCTGGTTCAAGAGTGTGGGTGTCGGTGGATGTGTGCGGGTGTGTTGGCCTGCTTCGCGTGGAGCCAGTGCATCCCAACCCATTCGTTTTCCATAAGAGCCGTAGCTGTTCGGCTCAACGAAACGAACCAACAGGGTTCCCCCGGCGATGTTCGTTGGTTGCGTGGTCTGAAGCGAAGGCAGGGAGGGAAAAGAAAAAGACGCTAATAAAAGTCCAAGGAAAGTGACAGTAGTACATGGATCGTAGGAAGAAAAAAGCCAGACCCGGACCCAGCGCGGCGGGTCAGGTAGCTCTCAGCAAAAACAAACACCACACACAGCCTGCAGGTCCCCATCCACCTGGCCCTCGCCCCCCACACATCTCATCCAGCCTGTCGGTTTTTCTCTCCGCTGGCACACGGACCTCAAAAAACAAGAGCCGCTCCCAACAGCCAACCACCATCACTAATCTGTACCTACGCTCCTACGTAAACTTCGCGGTCCACCCCCACGACGCCAGTTCTCCAGGGCCCAGCCCAGGGGTGTACCCAAACAGTTACCGAATCAACAAACTTGACGAGCCAGTGGGTTCATGTCGAACGAACAAACAAACAATAAAGCATCTCCATACCCACGTCGACATCCACGCCCACGTCGGCGGGTCCGGGATGTGGAGACCCCGAACTTCACCGGTGAGGACCGTTCTCTTCTGTCTAGGCACTCTGGGCTTTTTTTTTGGCCTCGGTTCGATTTTGGGAGGGCAAGGCTGCAACTGCTTCGGTCCTTGATTCGTCCTGGTTGCTTTTATGCTGCCATTATTCTTGCTATTGTTATTGCTGTTGTCATCATGGCCATATCGTCTCGTACTCGTCTCGACCCTGCTCGTCCCATCTCGTAGGCACCGTCCCGTTCAGGCTCGTCCCATCCCGAAGTCGTTCGTCCCATTTGATCCCATCCAGTCCGTTCATCGGATCTTTTTGGAGACCATCATCCATTGCAGAGGGATAATCCCGGATACTCAAGACTCGGCGTAATGTATCGGTTCGGTTCGGCAGATTGGGGCATCCACTTTAGGTAACTTGGAAGGTTAGCAACCACACACAGCACACAGCATTGTCGCATCGTGTCCCCGCCGGCTGCTTGGAAAGCAAGTCTTGTATTTCCGATTTGCCGTGTTTTACTCGCTCTCTTCATGTGAATTGAAATGGTCGGCCTTTTTGTACGACGCTGGGGGAATCTCGACAGTTAAAGGGAGGATGGGGTTTAAAAAAAAGCCTGCGACGTCTCATGAAAATCAAGAAGGGGTGTCATGACCAACCCAACCAACAAGTATAAGGAGAAAAGTGAATAGAATGATATGAAAGAAATTCGGATGAACATCAAAACCAAAGGTCTCCCGCTTTCTTCCTCTACGCCCAGCCTCGTTTTCTTCCTCCGTGATTTTCCCTCGCCCAATTCCCTTTCCTATAAGCTTTAACTACTCCATGGCCGGGGCTGCCTCTCTTTTGCCCAGAAAAACCTTCCCTGGAGGTGGTGTCGGAGAGTTTGACCGGGCGTCTCCTGGCAGCACTTCTTTCGCTTTCATTCTGGAACTTCTTGCCATCGCGACTGAACAGACGCGATCATGTTTCGCCTTCAACTCGGTTGGCGTGACGAGGAGACATGCAAAAGCCGCTCCCTCCTAGATGCATTCGGGATCATCGTCGCGGCTGTTCCATTCGCCTTTATAGAGAGAGGTATGAAACTGGACTCTCTGTCGTCGGGATGTGTGAGTAATGTTTCATGTTATCGTTTGGATCGTGAGTGGGCGCGCATCGTTTGAGACCGGATCGGCCAACGTAAATGTTTCGTCAGGCGGTAAGCCGTTGGGGGGAAACGTCTCCTGAAACTACTTGGCGAAGACGAAATCGAGCGCCAGGTGAATGCGTCTATGACTATTGAGGTCCATGCTGGTTGAGAAGAGATGGCGTCCTGGAGAATACGGCCGGGTAAAACAACTCGCTCGCCCGCCTGGTTTTTTATCATTCGAGATGTACGGCCCCCGCCCTTTGACCGTCATCACTTCAGCTTCAAGCTATCGAGTTTTTCCTGCACGCTCTTTAGGACGTTGGGATCCGGTTCTGGTTCCACCTTCTTAGGTGTTAACCTCTCGCATTTGTCGTGCGAGCATTTTGCGCAAGGGGGGTCGTTTATCGGGGGAATAGAGAAGATGTGCGTGCAGCTTGCGCACTGATAGTGCCCAATTCTAGCGCTTGGGGCATCACCAGGATAACCGTATGGGTATTTGTCCTTCTTCGGCCTGTATCAATGTGTTAAAACATATACGGGGTGGACCCGGAGTGGAATCTTGAAAAATGTAACTTACGGGTCCCGAGGGCAATCCGTGCAACGGATATGTTGACAGCTTTCGCAGGTCTTGGTCGTCCCGACGAAAATCTTCTCACACTCGCAGCATGTCCTCCTAATACGTTGACGAGGCTTTCTGTAGTACCGATCTTGGCCGCCTGTTTTGGCCGGTCGTTTGAGGACGACCTTCTTCGGCGTGGGGTCCCAGTCGGGGATGATGGGCGCATTCTCGGCCCGTTCCTTGATCATAGCGGCCCGTTTCTTGCGGCTCTCTTCCCGTTCCGCCTCGGTACGCTTGGGCGGCAGACGCGGGCACAGCTTGCAGCGCAAATGCCTGCATTGCGGGCATTCTCTTCCGACCCCGAACGAGGCGCTGCAAAGGTGGCACTTCCTGTGCACACGCATCCTGATGGGCTTCTCCACGCGGAGCGCGTGGCCCTCGGTCTTGTGCCATTCGCTGGGCTGAATCTCTAGGCCGTACAGTTCACCGAGCTTCTTCGCTCGCTCAGCGAAAATTTGCGACCTTGGGACCTTCGTGGCCTCAATGGCGGCAGGAGCTGGTGTAGTTGTGACAGGTTGGCTGCAGGGTGATGTCAGATGAGAAGTCCGCAGATGCAATGCAGATGGGGTGCAAGTGAATATGAGGTAAAGCAAGGCCAGGGACGGGGGAAAGGGAAAGGGTAGATGCAGGAGAGGTTGCCATCACAACAGCAGTCCAAGATATATTGCAGGAAAAAAAGAGAAGGGCGCAATTCGCATACCTTACGGGAGCCACAGGAGGAATGCTCACTAGGCCGACCTTGGGGCCGGTGGACATTCGACGGGATGAATCAGTGGCCCTTTTGATCACAGTCTTCATCCTCGAAAAGACCTTCCCAAACCCCTTCTTCTCCTTTTCCTTGTCTTTCGAGGCCGATGGCCCTGCTTGTGCTGGTGAACTCATGGCTAATGTGCGAGTGTATGTGTGTGCTGTTGGATGAGCTCAAGGGAGCATTGAAGCCCGTGGTAGGATTGGACCGGTCGGGGGATTAGTAGTCGGGCGCGACCCAATCGTTCCACAAAGCAATCCTCCCCAATCCGACCGGCAACCAGTCGTGATATCGCAGTCTCGTTGGAGCAGGCCCGGATTATCCAACACACACAAACGTCAATTCGGACCCGCGGCCGTGCACACGACGGCTTTTTGTCCCTTGTTGAGCAGTCGAGCTTTGCCGTAAATTACGGACAGACCTGAGAGGACCAGGCAGCTTGTCGGATTGGCGTTGACTATGGCGGTGGTCGAGGCCGTTTTGATGGCGATGTGAATTGTCGTCGGGTTCGGGGTCGTGGAATGTTCGGGGGGCGAAGAGAGAAAAGAGACGTCAGGTTCAGAGGCAACGGCCGTTGTGAGAGCGGGAAGGGGGGGGGAGAAGAGAGCGGAGAAGGTCGACAGATCCGGTGTGGTGCGGTACAAGAGGCTAGCAAGGGTGGGTTGGGGGGTTTTCCTGCCTTCTCGCGGGCCTACGGGCGGAAACGAGGGTGGGTGCAGCGCGCTAGCGGTGGTGTCGACAGGATGTGGAATGGTCCACGCCAAGTGTGGGAACGGGGGACGCCAGCAAAGTTGCAGCAGACACCTCGCCAAGCACGTTGAAGGCGCTCTTCGGTCGGTCAAGCGGGCCACCAGCAAAGCGTCACGCCGCCGTATGGAAACGATCGTTTGTTAACGTGAGCCCAGGCGAGCCGCCGCTTTTCATTCCAATAGTTAGCGCTAGCGACGACGTGGGAGCACCATGAGATTTGTCGTTGTATTTCGGGCCCTGAATTGGGTCGAGTTTGAGGGCGATGCCGTGTAAGCACGCTTGCACACACACACAAGAACACAAGAACCTGACTTCGTGACCCGGCTCGCTGGTGACGAGTTCTGCAGCATGGAAGCTTGAAAACGACTTTGCCACTGCTGGTCCCGGGGCGGTGGGAACGACGGGAACGCTGGGTCGCTGGGGACGTGGGACGGAGAGGGGGGCCAGTGGGAGCATCGGCTACAATTTTGACCTTCCTCTTCGTGAAATGGGAATGATCTTTTCCTCCTGAAACGGAGACCGGAAACGGCATGAACCTGCCACGTTACCGGATCATCGGGGCAGAGCACGGAGCAACCAGCATGGTCCCGGCGCCGTGGCACCACTACCGAAAAAGCGAAAACCCAGCGCATGCCGGGGTGCTGGGAAAACGGTGGAAGCTGAGTTTCACGTTTCTTCATCCCGGCCGCTTGGAGCGACGGGAGCGTGCGACTCCACCGGTTCTGTGAACTGGCAGCCAAGGAACTGGTCGCTTCGCTTGCCTTTCCCTTGGGACGGAAGTCCCGGTGGAGCAGCCGCTTGCCCAATGAAAGGACAAAAGAGGGAAAATCATCTAGGAACGGTCTCCAGAATTTTCGGAGTGGGGTATCTGATCTTGACTGGCCAATAAAAGCTACTGGAGAAGAGTCCCACCAATGACAAGCAAGCTCCCAGTATCCTAGCCTTGCAAAAGAACACAGGTCTTGGTGTTGTCTTCGCACCGTCGATTAACCAAGCCAAGCTTGGCAACCCAGTGTTGTAGTGCCTCCCCGACGAACTAATGAACAATGAGTAAAGTTGCCCGTTTTGTCGCGCTTTGAGATTTTGATATCTCAATTCTGGGATCTTTTTACAGACTTCGGCGATTGCTTTCGTTTTCCTTTTGGCAAGCCCGTTGTGCTGCGAGCACGGTGTTTACCTTGGCCGTGGACCGCATCGAACCACGCAACGCACACCACGTACCGATCGACGGGGACTGTGTTGCCCACCTACCAGTCAGCCAAGCGCGTGGTTGTTCGCAGAGTTGTCTGGTTGGCCGCAGCCGATGACGAGTCAGCAGAGCGCGCGACGACAGCGTGACGGGCGGCATGGCATTCAAAAACGGGGAAAGGGGGGCAAACAAACCCGAGAGTGAACGTTGAGCTCTTTCTGCGACAACAATACACCGGCTTGCAGAAAGTTGCGGAGGCCCCGCCCACGGCCAGACCACGCAACCGTTGATGCAGGAATCCTGTACTTTGGTAGTGGCCGCGCTGCAGAGTAACTTCCACAATGCAGCTAGCAGACGTCCCATGATGGAGCTCGGCCCTTCCAAGCACGCGAACTTTCCCACCCAGTTTCACGCTCGCTCTGGACAATCCGTCACGTCGGAAAATGCCGATCGAAAGGCCGCACGAAACGGCAGGATGCTGCATCCATCAAGCCCCGTCGCCAGCCTGTTTGGTCTTGCGCCGGGTAAACCGTGATCATCTTGGCTGTGGTATGCGTTTGTCCTCTCTCTGCGCGATTTATGGGGGGTGGTGCCGCTCGAAAAGCCCGGTCTCGAAGCTGCGGACAGCGGGGAGGTTGCAAAATGCAACTAGTTGTTGGTGACCGGCAAGTTACAGCCTATCCATCGGGCGAGATGCGCCATCTCCGCGCAAGAAACCCCGGATCTCGAGTCTTTTCTTCCACAACAGGGCCGTTGGCCCCGGCCCTTCTCCAGCGCCGCTCCCGCCCGCACTGATACCAGCCACGCGGGAACGCGCGTGTTATGGTGACGTGCTCGTCGACAACTTGCCAGACGGTTCGAGGGTCATGCATGTTCGGTCCGCCTCGGTTCCACTCGACCCGCGGAAGGGGATGTCGCTTGCGTTGCCGGGGAGGATCCGATTGCTCCCTCTTGACGGTTCATTTCATTCCAAGGAACTCAGCAATGCGTGTTGGGTGGGACTCCATCGTTGATTCCGCCGCTCTCGGCCAAAGAAATGATAACAGGGCTCTCTTGCTAGGGTTCAGTTCAGTGAATGAGCTCCCCGTGCTGTCTTGTCCAACCTGGTCTCGGCAACCCGGATCTGGATACTCGGGAGTAGCTGCCGCTGCCCACTAAAAAAAAATGTAAACATTGGCGCAGATGCTTGTCTTCACGCGGGCCATTGTCTTGCTGTCGAAGCTCATCTGGAAATTAGAAGGCCGTAAGGTCCCCAAGACGGCCAAACCGCTCAACGGTCAAGCAAACTTGCGGCCAACGTCTCAACAGCCGGTTAAGCCATCCGGCTGGCTGCCCTTGGTCCCAGACTGTTGGGACCACGTGAAAATTCTGTTCAGCCAACTCTCTCGCCGCACAATAATCACATCGAACACAGTACTCTGTAAAGAGGGGGTGTCTTTTGATTCAATCTAACAAGAGGCTGCCCCCCCCCCCTTCTCTCCCGCATGCCCCTGCTCAACCTTTCTCAAATCACAAACTCAAATCAACCGGCATTAACAGGAATCGACGGTCTCCTGCTAGACGCTGCATGGGATTGGCGGGTTGGCCACCTTGACGATGGATATCACCGCTGAATGTCTGCGCTGCTACAACCACTACGTAGTAACTAGTGAGCCCCGCTGGCAATATCTCATCAGGGAGCACGCGGTGGATTTCACCCCCTTAGATCACGCATGTTACCGACCGCCAGGACCCATTAACTTGATTTGATGCCCCAAGGGACCTTCCGGATGCCCACCGACCGGTCCCCGCCAATGCATGCGCTTTGGGGCAAAAGGCTTCTGCTGCGACCTTCGTGCATATTCGGACGCACGAGACTGGGTCGCCGGGTCGCCACGCTGAGAGAAACAGCCGGTCTGGTCTCATCTGTCCATCCCCGAACCAGCAATACCCCCTCGCAATCTTCGAAAGACAAGAACGATGGCCAGAAGCACCCTTGGGTCTCGGGCTGGGCAGCAATTTTTGAAGTCGGGCTTTTGTTCCTTGGGGGAGCTCTCGTCGGTTCTTTTCTCCACTCCGACCCGGCGCTAGCAGCGGGACGCACTGGCCATGCGTTGATCCGAAAACGCACATCATCCGATAACGTTGAACGGGAGGCGCCCGATTTTGCTTTTTCAAACGGGGAAATGTCCATGTGTACATGGATGACCCCTTCACATTCCCGTCCCGCCAGCCGGAAAGCCACCACCTTAAAAACATCCGCGATACTTCCACGAAGAAGAGTGTGGTTTAATTGCCTCATGGCTCTGCAATTTCAACCTGTATCATGCTGCCACCGACTCGGCATATTCGAGCCTCGGGACGACATTAAGGTGTCGACCGGCAGTCCTGCAAACAGTGAAACGGTGCGACCATGGATACCCAATCGGAGAGGCTTGCCCGCAGCACGCCGCCGGATCACTCTCCCCCGAGGCCCCTGCACGTTTCCTTCAGACAAATGCGGTTAGTAAATGGCACGAAGACCAGCTTGAGCGATGGCGTTTGAGTGCGCGTGTCATGTCGCCTGGTCAAAGTCGTCTTGTCCCTTCTCATGTTCCTTGCCCAAGGGTGCTTGATTGTTGTGGCTTGCCTTGCCGGCTTGCACACCTGTGTCACAGTCCTGCGCCACTGGCTTTAGCTTCATGCGTTCAGCCACAAACCACTCTCGTAAAGCGAGTCCTCAAGAAGTTCGACATCCTTTTCCTTTGTGTAGGGTGTATTCGGCAGTGCCCGCTTCCTTCCTCGTCTCCGAAGCCTTGAATCCAGGAGAGGGTATGTTAGGGTTGGTGCACTACCTCTACTAGCCATGAGAGATGCTGTTAGTGGGGTTGGGATGATGTCGGCGAACAAAAGAGGAATATTGTTATATTACGGATACCTATCTCTGCCACCAAGTTGTTATTACATTCTCGATAACCCCATGAACTAAGGTAGTGTATGTCCACACTCCCAATCTTCGCCAACGATAGCTATAAACCCCTTGAGACGAATTGCTTTTCAGTTTGACTCTTGTCCCTCTAGAAGAATGTCTTTGCTCGCCCACACTAGAATTTGAAGTGTGAGCGGGGTTGGGTCAGCGACGGGCAAGGATCGTTGGAGGAAGCGGGCCGCTGTTTAGCTTCCGGCTGGGCCGGCCGTTTCGCTTTCTTTCCCCCCACAGTATTCGTCGTCTTTTCGAATATCATCAAATTACGACTATAGGCGGCCAACCTATAAGCCCCCTTGTGATTTTTACAATATTGTACAAACGGGAATCTATCGCGGAACGACGGCGACGGCCCTTCTTCGTTCAACAAACTCACTGATTGCTCAAGGCGCATCAATCAACCTAGGTACGACCGATCCGGCGCTCCGGTTCCACGGCTTGCTGTGGTGGTCGAGTAACCAACCACTGCGTTGAGAACTTGGCACCCTAGTACCACGCTCCTCGTACGATGTAGAACTGCCACGACTTCATTTTGCTTGTGTAACCACGGGCAAAATCCATATCCCGGAACACCCCTCTCGTCCATGGTATGTACGACCAGCGCACTGCGCGGCCTGTCTAACCGTCCGCTCAACCGTCTTGAACAGTCAGACAAAAAGAGGAATGTGGAAGATGAGACAGGGAGACAAGGGACAGGGAAGCTCTTGAAGTCATCATCAGGAGGAGCTAGCGCGGCGAATGCATATCCCGAAACAATATCCACCATGCGTTACCCTGCTCGGTTCGTAGTCCGAGGCGACCCCATCTTGTTGGCAACAGGGAAAACTTGCCGTTTGGTGATTTTCTAGGTATTATGTCTCACCCCCGAGTACACACTACTGCGTGTATTGTGCTCGCCGCTTTGTTTGCGTGCCGAGAGTGCCTTTTCGGCCGGATGACTAGGAGACAACATCCAAGCTTGTCGGAATGTTCCCTAGGGTAGGATGGACCTGCCAGCTTGTTGGGAGGTAGGTGTAGGTTGCGCCCTATGGCGCTGGAAATTCACGACTTGATAATCTTGTGTCCAACGCCTCGACAGAACTGCAGTATTCGATGGGAATATCGACAATATTTGTTTGAAGAGTTTGATGCGTAAACCAAGATCATAAGGTTTAACGTTATAGTTTTGGAGGATTTGGATGTTTCCGGGGGGATTGCCCCTCGCTGACGTCGCCGCTCCCAAAGGCACCAATATCACGAACATGCAAAACACAAATAGTGTACATACCAGAGAATATCAGGAGTAAGCACTCTAAATCAGTACATCCCAGGACCCTGAACATGGCTATCTTGGTAACGCCATGAATCGTGCCATGAGTCGTGTGATACCGCTTAAAAACGCCAAAAGAAACCATTCCGCTTGAGACCCCGAACCAAAACCCGCGAGGAACATATTCCCCCCTATCGTTTAGGGTGAACATTTTAGGGCGCTTATGGTGACCCAAATAACAAAAGCCCCAGACCCTCCGAGCCACGAAAATACAGTACCACGGGTCCTAAATAAGCTTCAGTGTCGTCCGCTGCTGTAACCTGGTCCCGTTGAGCATGGCTCTGGCCTTCTTCGGCCGCTGCTGCAGTCGGCGGAAGGCTTCCTGAATATGTCGGGGCTCAACCGGCGTGCGGCCTTCGCTCGGCGGATCAAACAAACCGCCCCCACCGATCCCACCGGGCAGCTTGCGCTTCTTGCCTGCATTCTCACCCGTACGCTCACGGTGCTGATCCTCATTCTCTTTGATCTTGAGCGCCTCTTCCGTCAGCGTCTGCACCATCTCGAACGTCAAAAACCCGAGAATATCGACGATGTCGTCAGATGGCTTGCTATCCGTAACGATGCCGAAACCCGCCCACTCGCGAAAGCGTTTTCCCTTGCGGTAGGTGAAAGACGCCTGGCGATATTCAGACCACGTGACGTATTCCTCCTTGGTCATGGCCTTGGTGCGCTCGTCGGCCTTGCGCAGCCGCTGCAACGTGATGTGATTCATCTCCTCCTCCTCCTCGTCTTCTTCGTCTTCGCGCTCGGGGACTTCGGCGGGGAAGAAAGAGGCAGGTTCCCAGGGGAGACCAACCTTGGCCTTTTTGTTCTTCTTGGCCGTGTCATCGACCGGCCCGCCGGCTACTACACCCCCGACGGGGTCCTCTCCAGCGCCCAGATCGGCTTCGCCGCCCTTGTCGTCTGAATCTTTGACATTTTTCCGCACGTCTTTCCATGAGAGAAAGGTGCGCAGTCGAGACACCTTGGGAGCGTCGTCACGGATCTGGAAAATGAGGTCGTTGATGGTGATGGAACGCGATCCGCGACGCGCGGCGAGTTCCGTGCAGTTCTTCAGCTGAGGTGACTGGGTTAGCCACGCTCCATCTAGCGGCTACGGACCTTGGACTTACAATCTCAATGACTTGCTGGCGGACAATGTCCTCAATGATTCCTGTGGTTTCGACCGATGGTTCCCCCGATTCGCCAGAGACATACATCATCTTGAGATGGTCAGTAATGACATCCCGAGGCCTGCGCTCTTTCACAGCTCTCTCTTTGGCAAAAGCAACCCCCGCCCTCGCTTCTACGAGGGCGTACACGATGGCAAGGGCGACGTCGAATGCCCAACATAAGTGAGTGAAAGAGAGGCCACGGTAGCCCAACTTGGGTAACACCATCTTCTGAATAACATCCGTCTCTCCCCTATCGCCCACACTGACGGCTTCGTCGAAGGCCGCCTGAAACATGGCGGCGGCCACAGGGTCGATGGCTCCGAGGGAAGACATTGCTGTAAAGAAAGACCGGTCACTTGACCGAAGTAATGTTTGAGCGCGAACTCTTACCCTATGTTGGGGTGAATTTAATGGAGCAAATAAGGAGCGAATAGAGGGGAGTCGGCATTGAAGGAAGCCAAAATCTGTGATGTTGCGGCAAGAAAACACTGAACGGGGCGGAGATCTATTCAACCCAGGAGGGGCCGGCCTCAGTAGACTTCGGGCTTGACAAGTCATCTTCACGGAGAGTGGCAGCCGTATGTTCATCTTTTAGTAATAGGGTGGTTCCAACACCCCATCTAACTAAACAGGGCGAAAGATCAGGTACTCGGCATCGTGTCTTGTCCAACGATGCTCTCTATGAAAGTTGACACTAGAACATCATTTTTAAAGACCTATTTTGTCGTGGAAATAGAAAAGCTTGTAGTATGAAAGCATACCCACGTAAAATGTGAATCATAAGACGTGGATCGTGGACCCGCCGCCATGAATTAGATTTAGAAGGGGGCAACTAAGTAGGTTCGCTCCGCCTCAAGCACTTGCCAACTTGAAAAACACCAGAATTGAGAACAAAATGCAATTCACAATGTGACGCTACATTCATAAGCTAAACGAATCATATGGCATACCTGTTGTATCTCCTGGCGATACTTGTATTGCTTGTCCTTGTCCTTGTCCGCCATGGCGTCTCGGGGAGAGCCGCAGCTCTTTCACGTTTCTTAGTTCTGGTGTGTAGAACAGTTGAGTACCGGGGTGTAAGAATCGTAATAACAATGAATTCGATAATACTGTTGAAGGCCGTTCGTAAATCCGTGGATGCAGTGATGAAAATAACACTAAAAATGACAATAGAGGGGTGGTGGCGGTCGTTGCCTCGTTTGCGGGAGGAGGAGAAAGCGGATCAAGAGCTGATCAAAGTGAATGGATTTAAGGTTTGACCATGTGAGAACGGCTCCTGCCAAGAGTTGCGCGCCTGACGACTGACTCGCGCTCGAAGCCCGCCAAGCCCACTGAATCCTGGGCCACGTGCAAGGAAGCAGCCGATTTGTGGGAGACGCGAAAAACCATGACCGAAACACGTCACTTTTGCCAGAGGAGGAACGCTTCCACCAACACTGCGCGCAATTCAGAACCGGGACACGCACACACACGAGGGACGATTGGAAAGAAAACTGCCGCCACACGTGAACGTTAATTGGCACCGAGTTAACGGAGTCGTTGTTTCCCCAAAAAACATCGCAGACGACAATCTCTCGCCAGTCTTCCTCGACATCTCTGTTTGACTGACTCATTTGTCGTCGACCCCTCCTCCCCGATATCCGGATCGATCGCATCTCGACTCGGATTACCCTCCACTCGCCTCGGCTCTTCTCGACTGTGCAGAACGAATTGCACAGCCGATTAATCTCGACCCGGTGTTTCCGTAGGAACCTTTATGCAATCAGGGCTGATCGAACTTCCATCCCACGACTTAACAACAACAGACGACCAGTCTTCGCAAACCACTACCGCTCAACATGGCCCCGGTCGCTTTCGCTCAGGCTCGCCAGGCGCTGGTCCCTTGCTGTCCGCTCCAGGAGCATCTGCGGATGAGCAGCGTCTTAGCCCCATCTCTGCTGCAGCAGGCTCGCCCGATGATGACTTCAATGTTGGCCAGGTCGACCATTCCTTTGGCCGGTTGAGTGTTGTCACCGAGGGCCAGTTCTTGGCACTGACCCGAGCGACGGTCGCTGGACAACGTATCTTTGACTACGAGAATGCCGCTATCTCCTCGCCTGTCGGCAATAACAATGCGCACCCGGGCCCGGGCTTCAAAGTCTCGCCCAACCCGAAGTTCTCCAGCGTCTACCTCACCGATCTCCCGAATGGTTTGTTTGCCCGAGCATTCTTAATTTTTGCTCGCATCATAACCCGCAGCGGATAATTTATTGACTCAAAAACCAATGCAGAAATCTTGACTCAGATTTTGTCCCACCTCCATCCGGACTCCCACGGCGCCGTAGCGCTCGTCTCGAAACGCTTCTACGCCCTTGTCACCACGCCGTACGCATGGCGGGCCGCTTTCCTGCGCTACTTTACGGGGGAGAACTCCGTTGTGGGCCACGCAAAGAACGACCAACGGGCCAAGGAGGCTGAATCATCGGACGCCATCCGTTCCGAAGCCCGCTACTTCACCCGTCTCACCGCACTAGCCTCGTGGCGCAGCGAATACCTGATCCGCACACGCTTGTTGCGCAGCGTTGTGCGCGGGAAACCGGGTGGCCGTGGATCGGCTGCGGCTCGTCCCAGCCAATCCGGAAAGAAGGCTACCGCCGTATTGACGTTCAATTCCAAGCTTCCATGGATGATTAGCCACGTCCACGCGGACTTTACCGGCGGGAAGAAGGGCCCGAGGGTGATACATGGGACACGCGATCTTGGTGTAGCCACAGCGAGCGACCCAACCACGGGCAAGATCGAGAAATGGGGCTTGGACGACCCGTTCCTTTTCCAACAGCTGGACGAGGTCTTTCCGAACCTTGACTTCTATGGGGCTGGCGACGGCCCCGCCGCGGTCCCGAACGTCATGGACGTGAGCCAGGTATTTGGCGTCGTCGGCGGGGAGGGCTTCCCCGGTGGCCGTGTGTACTACAAGGCTACTGGGCAGCTACGCGGGCACTACATTGGGAATCATGCGGGAGACGGCCTCAACCCGGCCCCGTCGCCGCCAGAGATACCAAAAATCCTCGCACTAGTCGACGCGACTAGTTGTGTGTGGATTGCCAAATCGTCGGGCGTGACCTCGACGACGCAGTCTATGGTGGGCATCATGGCCGGGTCCACGCTAGGCGTAGTGACAAGCTATTCTCTCGGCCACGAGTCTACTGGCCCTCGTTTCAGCGATGGTGATATGACTGCTCGCTGGGCCCTCAGTCCTGGAGTGCCTATCATTGACCTCAAGGTTGACGAGCAGTACTCTCTGCGGCGTAAATCCCTTGGGCGCGTTTGGGCTGTTGCGCTCAATGCTCTCGGTGAGGTGTTTTATCTCACTGAACCGCCTAGCCCTCCAACCCGTAAAGGCAAGGCCGAAGATGCCGTCACGGATGCTTGGCACACTGGCCGGACTGCCCACTGGGAGTTGATTGAGATGACGCGCCGCACGGCAAAGTCCGACGAGTTCAACGACAATGCAGTGATGGGGACATACTCGCCGAGGTCTTCATCCCATGCGATGAACCTAAGCCGAGAGCAGGTTACTGCTGAGGCCAGGGAGATTGAGCAGTATTTTCGCCACACACCTGCACATTTTAAGCGGGTGTGTCAGGGCTGGGATATGCTGCGGAAGCTCGAAGTTGACTTTGCAGCCGGAGGAGAGGGTGGTGGTGGAGCGATCATTGTTCTGATCACCTCGGGCAGCGAAGAGGGGCAGCCTTCCTCGGTCCGCAGATATATCAGGACCGAAAGTGCGGCAAAGTCAACGCCGTCTGGGGTTCTCACCCCAGTCGCGCCGTCGACCGCGCCCCGACCGTCCATTTTCGGAGGGGAAAACGCGATCGTAGAGGCCGAAATCAGCCAGAGTGCCGATGTCATGGCCCACGGCGCGTCGCCGTTGCTGTCTGGAGAAAGCACCCCTCGCCTGGGATCGGCCCCGGCTCAGGAGGAAACGGAAGAATGGCGGGTGAGCGAGCTTGTGTTCAAACACGCTCCGACGACAGAGATCACCGCCACCGCATTGGACATGTCAAACAACGCACTGATGGCCGTCTTTGAGGATCCTTTACTGTCTGGGCTCCCGGGGTCAAACCCACCAGCTACTCCCACCTCCAAGCATGCCACGACCGAGATACCCGGCCGGCGCGCGCGCTTACTCGCGATCGGGACTAACAACGGATCAGTGGTTGTATGGAACCTGCGTGACAACGCTACGACCTCGGTCAACCCCGTGCGGGTTATCCACACCGACTCGCCTGAAATCACTGCGCTAGCCGTATCGGCTCTCTACCTCCTCCACGGGGGCAGTGACAGCCTCGTCCAAGCCTGGGACCCTCTCGCATCATCGCTCGAGCCGATCCGCACGCTCAATGCCAAATCGTCCGGCCGTATCCCGCGGCACATTCTGCAAACGAACCCAGCCCTGCAACACTCTAACTACTTTGCCGTCCGCGCCATCGCCCTCGACCCGGACGCCACAATCCTCCGCGGCGTACTCGCGTTCGGCACGTTCATCCGCTCATGGTCCTACAGCTCCAGGCCCCAGGGGCCCGGCCGCAAACGCCGACTGAAGCACTCAGACATACACGGACGGCTGGCCAGCCGGCGTAACAACAGCACGGTTTCCAGCTACATTGCTGCCGAAGAGGCGGAGCTGCGACACGAGCAGGAGCACCGGTCTCGCGAGGTCGCCCGGTTACGCAAGCGGTTTGGCGTCGGGCTAGCGGGGCTGACGGAGGAGGAGGCGCTGCAGTATGCCCAAATGATCTCGGAGGAGAGCTTTGCGGCGGACGAGGTGCGCCGGGGGACCACCAGCGCAAGTGACACTGCAGCCGACATGGCAAGTTCGGCGGGGAGCGAGTTCAGCTTGGCCTCGTCGGGGAGAGACGGAGGATTGAACGGGCTGGCGGGACCGAGCGGCACGGCGGGCCTGCCTGTGTTGGCGGAGGAAGCAGCGGACAGGATTGTATCTGGTGGCCATGATGATGGTGGAACTGGTGGTGAGGAAGATGACTATGAGGCCCAAATCCAGCGCGCGATCCGGCTATCCCTGCTAGAAAGCTCGGAGCGGTCCTCCTCACCACCGGCCCAGACACCTTCCCCACCCCAGTCTTGGACAGCCGACGATTCAAGCCCGTGTGAGTACGAGATCAAATTCCAGGTCAAGAGCGGAAAGGGGAGAGGTAAGGGCAAGAGCAAGGGGAAGGGCCAGTCGGTAAACAACACTACGTCACCTCGTACCGCCACCAGCACGGGTATTTTTTCCGCTGCTACTGCTTCTGGCGCTGCTGGCTCTGGATCGGCTACCAGCTATGGTGCTACTTCCAACCCCGCCGGTCTAGACGTGGGAGTCGATGCGGATGATGACCTGGAGCTTGCGCTGCGGCTAAGTATGCAGGAGGAAGAAGCCAGGCAGCGCAAGATGAATGGACAGGGGGCGGATATGGGGTGGTATGGTGATCTTCGTGACCACCAGGATGTAGGGGAAGTTGCTAATGGTGCTGGAGAGGAATACCCGCCGTTGGAGGGGAAGGGGAAGGGAAAAGGGAAGTGGGTTTAAGCCCAAGTTGAGAATGGTTCGAGGGAGAGTTTCGCGATGTGTTTTTCCATTTGGTCTCTTGTCTGTTTGTCACTCGTTTTTGTACTTTGCTTCGCTTCGCTCATTTTGCCCTGTGGAGGGATGGCTTTGCCATCTGCCATGGGCCTGAGCCTTTTTTGACTGCACTTGGGTGGATGTAATTCTTGTACTTGGCGCGAGTTAGCTTAGGCAACTAGGCAATCTTTTTGAACATACACAAAGACAGATCCGGGCCTTAGTCATTACGTGATTTCATCTTCAAGGCACCCTGGCTTACCCTCTTCTTCATCACGTTATCATTTCTATGCTAATCAAGCTAAACCTAATGGTAGTAGGTCTGTCGAACGGTTGTGATATACCACAACCCCACCGCAACCGTGTCTCGATCGTTGGAGGCTATACAGCGGATTCTTAGACGGATAATTTACTCGGACAAGAGCCCATTCATACTCTGATATTACTGGGCACGGATGTAGTCTCACGTAAGGAATGGGGTCTTTGAGCATCAGAAATATTGGACGTTTCCGCAGTTGAGGAAACAAACGCCTTCTACTTTGCTTGTGTCCTTCAGTGCTTCGGCGGATTTTTCTGCCCATCCGTTCATAGGGAGAAAGAGGGGGTTTCACCCATATTTAACAGACAACGGATAGTTATAGGTTCCATCAACAAATCGGCACTGATCTACCGTATTGATGTGACTGTGGGCTCGCCCGTCTTCAGTCAGCGAACTTTCTCGTTTGAACATTACTGGTACTGCAGGACGTAGACAGACGCGTCATATTTTCCGATGATATTTCACCTTCTATGCCAGTTACACTGCCAGTCTATATCACCCTTCCACCCTCTCTCTCTTAGCTAGCGCAGCCCTGAGAGCGAACCAGAATACCATCAAGTCATGCTGCGAGGGTGAACTTTATAAACCCCAGAATCAATCATTCAATTACTTCCAAAGGAAAGCTGGACTGATAGCCATTTGTTCATTTGCCTGTACTACATCCCACCCAGATTGGGACAATGCCCATTTATACCTATGTTCATCTGTTTTATCCGTACATCCAGCGCCCCCTTTGGGGAACACTTCCACGCACCCAACAACATATTGTCACAAACAATACCAACCACCACTCGCCTCTTCCCTTCCCCCCCTGTTGGTATCCTTCAAAACTCCAGATCCCCTCACACCCCCTCGATGCGTCACCAAGACGTAATATGTTTCTCGAGAGATCCAACGCCACCTCCATAAACACCAAAACAAGAGGGGAAAAAAAACGGCACAGCCACCCATCCGCCCTTCTGATTCAAAGCCGGTCGTTTCCATTTTGCGTCGCTAGAGGAAACAAAAAAGAGTAAAGCAAAATAAGAGGTCACCCAGACGCCGGAACTCCTCGCTCCCATTATCCCCTTGAAAAAAGAAAATGTTGGCCAAGTAGCAGCAGCAGTGGATACAAGGCCACACCCACTCACCCATGCCGTAGTAGGAAAGGCCGCATATATGTACTGTCGAGTGACGTCGCGGAACATAGGAAAATTGGTAGAGAGACGGCATTGTCGTAAGAGTTGAATCAGCCGGATCAGCTGATGCTGCCCGTTTGATCTACCTCCCAGCTATATCGCTTGTCTGCGACCTGGGGAACATGGATCAGTTCTGACCCTGCCTCGATTCGTTCCCCGCTGCAGGGGCTGCGCGGTATATCGTGATCATGGCCCTCGCGCTGGTGCTCTTGCCCCAGGCCACTTAGTTGATGATGTGATGACCCAGAATTCTCACCCGTTCGGAGGCGCGTCTCTTCTTCCACCGTGAAGTTGCTTCCCAGCGTGTCTGTCGAACCTTGTGTATGGGATCGGTGGTGGTTGAGAGATCGAGGGAGTGGTAGATCGGGGGAATGCGGATATGCGGTGCCTGCCTCAGACTCAACTGGGACCTCTCTCCTACGGGTGCTTGGTGTCACTATCCGTGGAACTGACCGTTCTGGGCGCGGCAGCTGTACATTCTCGGGCAGCGGGCCAAGACACACCACTCTGGAGGGATCGATAGGCGTTCGTTGAAATGCCGGGGACGGAAGCTGTATGGACCCTGTCATGGACGTCGGTGACCCGCCTGAGACTGACCGAGTTAAGGTTGAGGGGGGGTATGTATGCGGCGAGTGTGGAGAGTGGGGCGAGACAGGCGAGTAATTCGTATCGGACGCGTTCGGGGGTGCATGGAGGAGATTGGGTGGGGGGACCACTGTCATTGGTGATGGGACATCGAAGCCGCGGTTTGTCCAATCGCCATGTGGTGTCATCGGGGAAGGAAGGGTGCCTGGGAGTGAATTCGTGTTTGCGTAGGTCGGCGACGATGCCGGAGATGGATCTTCGGGTTGTCTGTAATGGGCTACTGGGCTTGAATCTTGCATCGACTTTTCAGGCCCTGGTGTTGCCGAAAACGCAGCTGATGATGTGTAGCTCGGCACCGGGCCCTGTAGCTGGCGGTCAAGTTTCCTCTTCGTAATTTCATATTGGCTGATCCCCAGGGAGCTCTCCGCGCCAAACTCCGTCTCATCATCCCCTAGATCATGGCTATCCAACTCGACCGGTTCGGGTGGCGCCGGCATTTCGTAGACTTGATGCTGTTCATCTGCGCCAACTTCAACTGGCTTCGAGCTTTCCTCATCCTTGTCCTGTGCCACCGGTTTTCTCGAGCGCGTCTTCCGGATAATTTTCGTAAACATCCGCTTCACCGGACTTTGAGGTTCCGGCTCGGGCTCCTCCTCAGTTGTGTGTGTGCCCTCCTTATTTTCGTCTTCTGCGGCAGCAATCTCCTTCTGCTTGTCCTTCCGCTTGCGGATCAGGAAAAACCACAATACAAGAGCAACGATACTACCCACGATGAAGGCGCCCAAAACAATACCAGCAGTTTGCCCTGGAGACAGTCCTTGGCTCGTTTCAGGGTCGTCGTCTTCGTAATTCGGATATGGGCTGTCTGGAGGCCTTGTAATGGCCTCGACCGTGTAATTCTTCGTCGCATTGTGGGGGAAGCGGGCTTGATGAAGCGAGTAAGTGCCTCTGTCATAACTGGTGACCATGTAGGCTTCCTGAAGAAACGTGCGCCCAATGATGTACACGTTGTTGTTTGTTTCTTTTGTTGAGCGTTTTAGGGGGAAATACGGAATGCTAGAATCCCCCCATTGGATGACATTTTTGAAAGGATAGCGCAGAAGCTGCGCAAACGAGGCGGTCGGGAGGGTGATGTTGACAACTCCGGGCGTGTTGAGGGGTTGCCCGAAGTTGTCGGCGTTTTGGTAGCTGGAGAGGGTGAAAGTGAAGGACAGCAAAGTATCGGTTTGGTAGTGTGTATACTGTGCGCCGTCCGAGAAAACATAGAGGCCCAAATCCTCCCTCCATTCCAAGTTCAAGGCGGTGGCGAAACGTTCGCAAACCTCAGTGGGAAGCCAGAGGTATGGGGTGGAGGAATCAATGATGGCGATAATGGAGTCGTCCATTTTTACCAGCTGCTTCGAGGTCGACGTCCAGTTCTTCGTTGGCACATCATCCAGCGTAGGGACTTCGGCCGTGACCCCACGTAGGCGAACAAAGGGAAGACGCGATACCGGGTCTAGGGAAAACCAAGTGTCGTGTGGTTCAAACCTGAGAGTATCGTAGCCTCCGAGCGTTAGGGATGCCACGGTACCACCGCTTTCTCCATCTGGGGAAATGTTAGCAAAAGCTAAACCAACACGCAACACCGAGCGTCGCAACTAGCAGTGCAGAACTTACCGTCACGGTAGTAAGCCCCCGCGGTATATCCGTAACCATGGCTAGGAATTGTCCCGTAGGTTTGTACAAGTTGCGAGATGAAAGGATTGGTCAGGTTAGACCCAAATCGACCCTGCGTCACACCCAGGCCGATATAACCCTGGTAGTAGTTGGTATCGTTGATGGCGGCTACCAGCACACCGTCAATGGCGGTCGAGAAGCGTGTTACCCTGTTGACGAAGGCGAGTGTCTCCAAGCCATAGTCCCCATTGCCCCCCATGCCCGTGTAATTCATCCCCAGTTGCCAGCTCCCTAAAGCATGCCATGTTTCGGATTGTGAAATGTCAAAGGTGCCGCCACGGGCGTCGATACATAGTTGGACTAGAGGCGTGTTAACAAGACCGCTTCCCGTTTTCACCTCATCCCAACAAATCTAAGAACTCACCTGGAACGCAACCCCCAGTTGACACAACCCATGTTTCGGACAGTGCGGTAGCCGCAGTCAAGTAGACGACCTGGGCGGGGGAACCGATGTAGAATGCGAAATTTGACCACGTCCCATCGATACCGTACCTGCGAGGACGATCAGCACACGGACAGAATGAGATGGGCAAGCAGTTGTCAGGAACAAGAAGAACAAGATATAAAAAACCAACGTACCAGTCACCAGACGGTTGAATCCAAAGGGGGGCCGGGGTTTCCGGTTCAGGGGTATCGTCATTCGCAGAGGAAGCATCGGCACCAAAGGCTAGTCGCGACACGGAGAGCAGCAGCAGAACGTCACGGACGACAGCGGCTCCCAGGTAGGGTAACCGCATCGTTGCAGCACCCGGGCCCGGATCGCGCGCAATGGACCGCGGGTAGTCAAAGAAGGGGTCCTAGGACGCTGGAGGAGCCGGGTCGGCATGCCATGAGCTGCGGAGTCTGTCCCGGGGGAAGTTGTGCGGTTCGCCACGCCGAGTGTATTCGCGGGCAAGATCAATCGGTCGGTCGGTCGGTCGGTCGGTCGATTGCTCGGTCGGGGGTTCGGCCGTTTCGTTCGGTCGACGCAGACGGATGGCGTCACGATACGACGGCGAGTAGAGACGTCGGATTGTGCGGGCTAAGCACGGCTCTCACTCCATGCCGGGTCGCAAGAGTCGGAGTAGTGGCGCGCCTCGACGGTGACGGCGACGACGGCGGCGGCGAAGGGGGGAAATCCGCCTGCACCCACAAACACGGAAAAAGGAAACCGAAGACTAAAGTGTCGTACCTTTCCGCAGACGAGATCGACCACAACGCACGAGGGCGGGACACACACACGCTCTCTTTCTTGACTAGACTTTCCTAAACACCGGACTAGAGAGAGCGTATGGGGATGGAGATGGAGATGTTGGAGGGTGTGTGAGAGAGGGACCGCATGCGGGTGCAGCGCAGCAGCGTCTCGTGGGACGAGCAATGCAACGACAGAAAAAACCACGGCGCGCACAGTCAGGCAATCAAAACGGAACCCTCTGGGTGGGCTGGGATGAGATTGGACCAGAATGTCTTGCCCTTCCGGGAGCAGTCTTGGTGGCCGGCTGCTCAAGCAGGAAAGATCGGCGAGGGCGAACTGGCGAGCCGAGGACTGGACCGGGCTGCGGGATCGAGCAACCCAAGGGTCCACGGGTGTTTACCAAGAAGGCCAAGCGATCAGGCGGTTGAATGGAAATGCTGAGCTTCGCTGCAAGTTTTTTAGGACTGAACAGTCAGGCCGCGGGCCTTTCACAGAAAGGGGGGGTTTTCGGGCGAAGCTTTTGGCCTGTTCCCACCATGGGAAAAAGAAGGATTGGTCCCTTGAACACGCATGGAAGTGGGCGAATGGGGCCCCAGTGCCTGCTTGCCCCGATGCCCTGGACGCAACGGGCTTGTTCAGTTGGATGGAGCCAGCAGGGTGCCAGGGGGAAATGGGAACGCGGAGCCCGGACGTTTCGATTTGAGCTTCCCCTTCTGCGATAAGCACTGACGCAGTCTCCACCGCACGCCTGGCCGGAACCCCCTGGGACAAAGGCTGTTTGTGCCCCTGGCCTGTCGGCCGACCCCATCCCCCACCTTCGTGCTTTCCCCGTTTTCCCAAGACTGGGCATTCAAGGGAGGAGCGTCCCAGCGGCACAACGTGTACGGGAGATGGAGTCATCAGATTCTCCGAAGGAAGGTTTGAATCTCGAGGATGGATGTTTGGTTCGACTGTCCCAGTCCATATCCACGAACAATCCACCCAACGCTTCGAATTCGAACCAAGGGCCAAGTACGAATACCAGTTTTTATGAGTTCTCCGCCAGCTCATGCGCACTCCAAACGCGAAAACAGACAACGGCGAGCCAGGGCATTCCCCGCGTCACGCACGGCACTGTTGCAGCGCATCCATTTTCGATGGCCCATCCCATCCCCCGCCCATTTCTCGGCACTTTGCTTTGTGGAAGCCGTCTGGAGATTGGCAGTCAAATTCACCAAGTGCAGGGTTCGGATGACAAGTTGTCCGAGGGTACATAGTAGTGTAGGTGCTAGGTTCTGCCTCTTTGCGGGGGAAAACCACATCTTGGTAGGCTCCATACTCCCCAAAAGCACATCACCGCACTGCGAAGGCTCGGGTTCCCTTCTGGTTTTTGTGTTGCCATTCATTACACATGGCTCGCCAACGTGGTCAACCCGCGCCAGTGGCTGATGTTGCTCTGCCCGATACTGCATAGATTTTGCGGCGGCGCTCACACTCCGGCTGGCTGAAAAAAAAAGGTCCGGCGAGGAAAAAAATCAGACGAACCGTCCGATTCAACTCTAAGATTGAAGAGGGGGTGTTCGATTTGGGCGCTGGAGCTTCGTCTGATGTCCATTCCTCGCCGACTCGTGGTCGTGCCTCCGCCGTGCTTAGAGTGGAGGGACCCAGCCGAAGCTAGTCCTCCCTCGGTGAACCTGTCCACCGGCTCCGAATGATAGCCGGAGCTGGAGCGTTCTCCCCGCGGCTGTTTCAAAACACGACATGACGCTTGTTGATCTTTGATCCACGAACGATCGAACTTGCCAAAACCGGGGATTGTTTTTTCGTCAACACCGGCAGCCCACCCACGCCAATAATCACTTTTTCTCTACAGTTGAGTTCGCCATTAACAAGACTGGACGCACGACGGTGAGAAGCTCGGAGGGTTGCCAGCACCAGTGGTTTCCAAATCCCACGAAATGGAACGAGATTGCGGGGAACCTCGCTTGGAAGCCGCCTGCCGTCCGCTTGGTATTGCAAATGCCGGGGAGATGGTCTCGGTGGTGGTGGTGAAACCAGCAGGGACTTTCTCGGCCGCCCCCTCGCCACTCGTCTGGGGAGTCGGGAAGAAGACGGAGAGAGTAGATGAAGCCCGGAACTACGCGTCGCTACTCACCGTAAACGGACGCTTTTAACCCAATTTTTCAGCTTTCCCCCCCCCCCGAGAGGGCTTGCCGCTAGTTTCTTATTGAAGCCCGCTTCAAAAGGTGGAGCAGCAACTCGACAGTCCGCTGAGAGTGTCGGTGTTGCAGAATACACTAAAAGCATACAGCGTCTTTTAACGAGAGAGGCCTATTGGTGAACTCTTTCCGTGTCAAGGGTTCGCAGTGCGCAGAGATTGACGACATCTCGACTTTGGGAGGTCCTCCGCCTTCTTCAACCATGCGCAAATTCGGGCGGCAACGAGGAAATAGAATGGACATCCTGAACAGGCATAAAGGATGCATCGGACACGGGAGAGCAATATAATTCACCACTGAGAGCGTCAGGAAACGCAGAGCGACACTCTGGCTAAATTCCACCCAACCATTTTTGCCGGCACACCCAATTAGGAAACTCGCCGTCTTCTGCGTCTTCCGTTCACAACCCGCTCTCTGACATCGAGCATAGTTAATGGCCACGGCCACCTCACCAGCGACGGGGCCGTTTCTGGGGCCGCTCGTTGTCTCCCTCCCAGGAATTTACAACAACCTGGGGGAAGTGTGGAAACGGTGCATCGGGTGTTGATCGGGCCTTATTTCTGACGAAGAGCAGTCTCCGCAGACAGCAGCGGATGCGGGCATCTTTAATGGTGGACACCTCTGAACGTTGAAACAATTTTTGCCCTTTGGGGTCACACACGATCATCATCCCCAAACCGTTCTTTTCGTCCCGGCGCTCAAGATCTTTCCCGATTGGGAAGGCGGTGCATGCTTTCAAGCTCCGGGGACTCAAGGAGCCATTCAACGTGGCCGGTCGCTCAAAGGCCTCCTGTCAGACTTGACGACAAACGAGGCTCCTAGGAGCGAGCCAGTCAAGCGTCGACGTCTTGCTCTCTGTGACGAGGATGACGACTTTGATTTCCCATGCGACCCGGATCTTGATGGATCCGCGAGCAATTGAGCGAGCGAACTGGGCTGTTGAAGCTTTGCCCCTGGCTCGCTTCGCCTTTCCCGCCATTGGCTGGAGAGCGCGTGTTGTGCAGCCCCCGAAACACACGCGATTTCGTCCCGGGCTCTTCGGAGAGCAACTGCAGGTGCTGCGGGTCTGTCTCTCCCCGCTGGCTTCTGGTGGTTCACGAACGAAGCCCACTCACCCTGTGGCCAGTGAGACTGGCTCACTTTTGGTGGTGAGGGTGGTCAAAATGATGCCGCTCTTGAGTCCGCTCGGGTCGTTATGAACCCCCGGCCCATAGCAGTCAGTTTGAAACAAGCAAGGCCCTGGCAGGTTGACGCCACGGCATTCCACCACACTCGAATGGGCGGCAGCTGGGAGATCAGGAGGATAACCACACCCGCCCCATAGTGGCTGATCCGGCGGCTGATCCAA